>NW_026690445.1:12500-27111 GCF_015227805.2 Hirundo rustica | reverse complement strand
ATGACACACACCTTTCTCCTTTGGGTTGGAGTGGCACTAAGGAATAATTACTGAACAAATTCCTTGCTTTAAAAAAAAATCTTTGTGGTGGATGGGTGATGACAAGTTTATTCGTACATCCTGAGTAGAGTTCCTTGTCAGAAACCAAGCACAGAGTCCCCCAAACTCTTGCAAATTCTTCATGGCACTTCATCTTGCCTTGTGCAGTGCATTTCTAAGGCTGAACTCTGCTTTTGAGCTAAATAAGGTCCACTTGGCTCATATTCACCTAGAGAAACCCAGAGCTCCAGGAGCAGGCATCTGTCTTGCAAAAGCTGTCCCTGCTTGGGTATGTATTGATCAGCCCCATCCAGGTGGGCATTTTTGTCACCTGATGCCTCACAGGAAGGTTTGAAGGCTCCTTGATGTGTTCTGTTGTTAAATGGGTTATTTCCAAGGGATAGGGAACTGAGTAGAAGATGGAAGAGGCATCATTTTGCCATGTCAAGAAAAAGGACTAATTTTACACTGTTTTACAGTGGTGTAAAAGCAGAGTTTCCCTCAGCTTGCAACTGGCTAGGTGGGGAATTGTTGCAGCAGCCTTCTTGTTAGAGGTAGAAGTGAGCTGACACAGACTTCTTATTTACCACAGTATAAAAAGGGTCCTGGTTTATTCCTCTTACAGCTCAGCCATCCTGACTCCAACCATTCACTGACTCTGGCTGCAGCAAGCTCCTACTGTAGGTTTCCCTTTCTGACTGCTGGTTGTTTCCTGCTGAACTGTAACTGCAGGGATCAGTTTGCAGATTCTGACTGCAGGCTTTTACCTAGCTAGACTGTGACTGTAGGTTCTAACAACAGGCTCTAACTGCAGACCCAGGCTGACCTCACAGCGGTGATTCTCCCCAGGATCCTTTTTCTTTTTGACCCTTTCATTCCCTCTTCCTCAAGGTTCCTCCTCCCTCATGATTCCCCTGCACCAGCTAACCTACTTCCTTTTATCACCCTTGGATATAGCTGTGACTCCTCAGGGACGAGGCTGTACTGGGTTAACACAGCTGTTACTTACCAGGGGCAGGGTCACTTGTATTCCCTTCTAAAGGGGATAACAAGGGTTAGCAGGAATTGAAATAAGCAGAAATTGGGCAAGTGGTCTGATTAAAGATAAAGGTTGTGAATGACATTCAATCATTATATTATAGCAGAGAAATTCTGCCACAATTTAGATCTGAAAGTGGTCAATAGCATGGATGTCCCTCACTTCCTACCAAAAAAGCACAACAGTTTGAGGTTTTAAAATTGTTTTTAATCATCCATGAATTCTAGGGAGGTTTTTTCCTTTTTTTTTTTTTTTTTTTTTTTAAGTTAGTTGTCCAGTTCTACAGCTGAAATTTTGATACATACATAGAAGTAATTGTTCTTAAGGATAGCTTTATCAGCTCTCAGTTGTTTTTGTGGATAAACTGCAATTTTCCTGTAAAAATCACATCCAGGAGACTGCTCTGTGAAAACAAGTAATTTAGAACCAGCAGGAAACATTTCTTAAACATGTTGTGTAGCTGATGAGAGTGTGACTCTGCTCTGGGAAGTGGCAGAAAAATCTCTGTGAGGAATACGAGGAAGAGAGAAAGGGGGAAATAATTCCAGAAAACAGTGGTCACTGACAAGATGACTAAGTAGCTTTTCTAATGTTTGACAAATGCTTTTTGTAAAACCATAAAAAATGGCATCATGGTAAGCCTGGCTTGCAATATAGTAAAAAAATAAAAATGGTCACTCTTTCAAGGCTCCTTCTATCTCCAGCAGCTGCAGACAAACTTAAAACCAGGCAGCAGAAGAAGGGGGAAAAAAAAGTCCAGTTCTTGTCCAGACTTTCTATACTTGGTTGAAGTTTTCCAACCAGGGACTTGGCAGATGACACATATTCCACAAGCTTCCTGAGAAAGGCTGGGGAGAGGTAAAAGACTTGTTGCATCCATGGCGTTGCCTGCCACAAAAAGGAGAAAATATCATTAAGGCTTTCAGGACTAAAGATTATCTCCAGAGCCAAAGATGAATGGAGAAGGGACCACCAGGGAAATCTTACCTGGACAAAGGTGGAGGGGGAAGACAGGATGCGTTTGTATTCGGCAAGGGCTTCAGCTGCTGCTGTAGCTTATTTTCAGGCAAATTCTTTGAGTCCTGAATGCTGCATAGCAGACGTTTTCCAACTCAACCCTCCTCCAGACTTTTCAGACTGTTTTTCTTGATTACTGTTGAGCATAGACTGTGGTCAGGATCTTACTGGGTGTGGCCTGTATTTGCAGAGAGAAGGGTCAGCATTGGAGGAGCAATGAAAACCTTTTTCCTGACTTCCTGAAAAAGCTGATGCCATGTGAATCCATGTCTTATTGTGACCAAAACACAGCACAATGTTGGAGTGGGCACTCATGCAGTGGCAGTGAATATGGTATAAAAATTTTATTCAGGCTGGGCAAGCTTGAATTCTGTGGTTTTTTCTGAGTAGTTTAAGTCTCCCAGATCCTTGGATTTTGCATGTTCTGACCAGTGACTGAAGTCAGCAACAAAATTGCCATTAACTTCAGCGGGAGTGAAGTACAAGACCACAACCTCCTTCAAGAGTAATTTTACACCTGGACTTGACAGAGACTGAATTGTGTTAGGAGACACTTTCTGTGTTGGGCTCAAATTGTATCATTCAAGTGAATTCACACTGCAAGAATGAACAACACCATGGTGCCTCATGAAAACTGATCAAGAAACTCACCTGGACAAACCATTTTGGGATCTCCCTGAGAGGCAAGCCCCAATATCTGTTGTTGGGAATGTCAGGCTGTGACTCGTTGTAGTGAGAAGCAGACAGTGATTTTTCATGTTAAAGGGTATCTTTTATTTATATATTATTGGGTTTGGGTTGCCTGGGGACTAGATTAACTCAACTATGCTTTTTCCCATATTCCTGTACAAAGGGCCCTGACCTGTGAATGTGCTGTAAAAGTTTATATTACACTACATTGTGATGAGGCAGTTGTGGGTGAGGTGTTCCCTCGAGCACTGGATATTTTGCAGACCACTGTGCCTTGTGTTCTGCTTCAACAGATATGGTTTATCTTGGTAGGATCCTTCAGTGCTGAGCCAACAAGGGCAGGACAATTTATGTTTATGGTTTCCTATTTACAAAAATAATTTAAAATATCTGTGATTGCAGTGCAATCAGGAAGAAGTGCAAGTCATCTTGTGCATGTGTATTGTCCAGATTCCCCGAAGGTATTAAAGTGGGTGAAGAGGAAGCTTTCCAAGCTAGCAAGCATTTAAACCTTTGTATTTTATCTTTGAGGCTCAGGCTGTAGGAACGGCACTGGAAAGTGCTTTAAGTGAAAAAAACCCCTTAGGACCAAATATTCAGCCATGTGATCAAGATTCTGACTGTTACAAGTTCATGTGCATTTTGGAAAAACAGAGTCCTGTTCTACGTGTAAAAGACAATAACTATTTGTTTCCCTTGAAGACAAGGTGCTTTAAGTGGAAAAAAAAAAAAAATTGCTTCTTGTTTCAAATAAAAAGTCCATGTGCTGATAGATATTGAATCTGTAGCTGAAACTGGGGTGCTTCTTGTGTTTTTTGTTTTGTTTTAGTTTGGGGTTTTTTGTTTTGTTTTGGTGGGCTTTTTTTGTGGGTTTGTTGTTGTTGTTGTTTTGCAGGGGGGTTGGGGGTTTTTTATCCTCACAGCCAACATCAGTCTGTAAGTGGCTGTGCTGCAGGTTTATGTTACCATCCTGATGTCACTTATTTCAGACAATGCAACGCAAAATGAAAACAAAAGTCAACATCTGGAAGAGGAGAAATGGTGTCTGGATGACCAATATAAATTTTTCTGTGGTAAAATAGGCCATTTCAGGCTGATGAGTTTGCAAACTCTTTGGAATCCTCTTTACAGAGAAACTGGGAAAGTGGTGTTGACAAGCCTTACTTCTCCAGAAGTCAGGTGACCAGGCTTACACTCCAAAATTATCTGAATTAACTGCCCTCTGAACAGTATGTGCTTTTGCATGTGCCAATTTAAGTGTGAGATCACTCTTCTTTTTCCCTGTAATTTTATTTCTATTATTTAAAGAGCATTTTTCAGGATGCCATTTGGCTTACACAAATTTTCTGTCTGCACCTGTATAGCATGGATAAAAGACTTGATCACAGAAGAGACCTTATGCTATTGCCTGTGAGGCAGAACAACTCTGAGACATAAACTACATTTCAGTGAATTGCGAACAAATAGTGGGGAGATTTTTCTTCATTTATGATTAAGCAAATGCCTACATTTTTACAGTACTAAGTACAATCAATCATTTTATCCTGAGTTTTTGTCTTAGGCTTTCTTCCCAAAACCCTGGGCAGTATTGCTGAGAGAAGGTACTGTGACTGGTTTGTCAAAAGACTAAAATGTTTAGGCAATGTATCTTGGAAAGCTTCACCCTTAAACAAACAAAAAAACCAACAACCCCCCCAAAATCTTTAAACAGTAATTTTGGGCAGCTTATTTAAACAGCAACAGTTGCAAATCTCTTATGTTTTCTCTGTGCTGAAGAAAATTGTGAAATTTGACAGATTAGTCAGTTCCTGTTTTGCTTTTGCATAAATCTATTCTTATTTCAATTTCTCCTTTGAGGCTTTGTATGAGCTGCATACCCACAGGGAAGTTTGTATGCATTTTGTATTGAAAAGGCTACCTCAGGCTGTCAGCCTGTGCTTTACAACCTTGACATGAGATCTCTGGTGCTTTTTAAACCTCACAGAGTTAAGAAATTAAGCAAAACATGTGAAACCCCACATATGAACACCCTGGTTTTTACAGTGCTGCTTGCTATCTGTCTGGGAGGGAAAAGCTTTCCTGCATACATACTTAAATATTTGTCTTCACATGAGGCAATTAGTCATTGTTCAACAAGAGGGAAAAAAGTTTGGTACATGCTATGGGTAAATAATTGCAGATATTTAAACTAAAACCTGAGATGGAGAAGCCAAGAATAGCTCTGCAGATAAGCAGTGAGAATGGCTTTGCTCTGCTCCGTCCAAGTCAGGCTAGGACTGTCCGAACAGTCCAAATCAAACATACACTTTCAGATTGAACTTTCTTTGCTTTTTGCTTTTATCCTTACTTATTATCATTTTTGGTTGGAAACATCTCAGTCATATCTGTGTACAATTTTCTGTATTAAAATCACTGCACAGTGTATGCACTGCTATAGATTCCCAGCTTTGTCAGGCTGTTGAAAGGAACAGGCAAGTGGTTAAAATCAGAGAGAAGGGTTGTGTTGCGGTTAAAACACTGCACAAGACAGTCTGGGCACAGTCTCTGGTTGTCCTCTCAGGCTGTGGCCAAACTGTGCAGCATCATCTCTACAAAAATCTGTGTTATCTTATCTAGAGCATACTTTCAATTTTATTTATTTTGTGGCTTGAGTCAGCAGCATCCATGCTGCCTGAGAAGCAAGGCTGGAGCTGAAATCTTCCACTAGGTTTGAAAAGTGTAAAACTGAATCTAACATTTCCCTGCTCTCTAAATTTCTTCTTGTTTCAGTAGAGTTACTCTGAGCCTTGAGTTTTCCTTTTTGTCACAGCTGCTTGACGTCTTTCATCATCTGGATGAAATGTCAGTTCTCCAGAATTCCAGCTGCTGGAATTCAAGTGTTTGGGAAAGTTCTTGTGAGTGTCACCATCCTCTGCAACTGAGAAGGTGGCATTTTGGGGGAAGCACACTTCGGTAGCACCACTTTTCAGCTGACTGTCTCTCCAGAGAGCAAGAGCAGAGGGTATTCCCTGACTGGTTTTTGAGAGACTTTTAGGCAGTGTCATAAAGGAGGCATTGTAGTGAGGGAAAAGTAAGAAACCTTTCATGTAGAGGATGGAAGAATCCAGAAGTTGTATAAGAAAGATCCCACAGAATGGAGCAAAAACCTAGGCAGCTGCATGGAGTGGAGAAGCAGATTTTGGGGCAAAGCTGACCTCTTCAGGGCAAGAAGTAGAGATATGGAT
Organism: Hirundo rustica; assembly: GCF_015227805.2. Taxonomy (NCBI): domain Eukaryota; kingdom Metazoa; phylum Chordata; class Aves; order Passeriformes; family Hirundinidae; genus Hirundo; species Hirundo rustica. Next base: position 21,102 of record NW_026690445.1, on the reverse strand, counting down.
GGAGCGAGAGAATGCTGGAATAAATTAACCTAGCCCAGCATTGTGGGAGGTGGCTCCACTTCAGCTGCTACAGCTGTAGGCTCCTGGACAGACCCTGTCAGCTTGTTTTCAAACTGTGACAAGCTGCTCCACTTCCAGGAAGGACATGATCCTGAATCATAAATTCCACATGCTCAGGAGAGCCCTTGACTCCATCCCTGCTAGACACAACTCTGCTGGAAAGGCTCTCTCTCAATGCGTTCAGATAGAGGATTTAACAAGTTCCAGTCCCAAACACATCCCATCAAGCAGTCATTGGGGTTTGTTGACAATGACACAGGTGACAGTGCTCCAGAGAGGTAGACCAGCTCCAGTGGGCGTTATGGGCACAGAAGAATGAAGATACGAGGCAAGACACAGCTCAGGAAATGCATTTAGGAGCAGACATTGCCAAAGATCAGCTCAGGGCACAGAAATACAAGTGCTGAGCCCACTAGGGAAAGATAAGAGATTGCCAAAACTTGCAGCACACCAAACACACGTCCTGGCTTGAATTTGAAGATTCTATTCAAAAAAGGCCTGGTGTCAAACAGGACCTGTCTGTAGATATGCTTTTTTCACTGTGAAGGGCAAAAGCCTTTTATTTTGTCAAAGACAGTGGCAGATGCCAGCACTGATGGGGGAAACAAGACTCTTGTAGGAACTGGGCTCCCTGGCCACACACTGTCTTTCACAGGGAAGAAAATCTAGGCTGCAGCACTGGAACGGTTACCTGCCAGTTTTGAGCATGCCATATTTTGTCCAGGTATGTTGGAAACATGATGCCTAGGGCAAAAATGTGAGTGCCTGACTGAGTGGCTAATGATCCATAAGCTTTTCTTTGGAGCTGTGAGAACGATGTGTCATAAGTCAGAATATGGGGCTGCTCTCATTGTGTCTCTCCCATCAGATGGGTCATAAGGCAGCTAAATTAAAGGTGTAGAAATTTGGCAGAGAATCAACCCCTTTGCCTTCCAGCTGATCCTCAGAGACCAGAGGACTGGTTGCTGCTGGGCTTAAATTCTGATAACAAATTTATCACTATAAGTCTGGTTATATTCAACTAGAACCTGTGTGATTGCAGATTCACAAATAATGCTGTCTGTTGAAGAAAGAGAAAGAGATTCAGAACTGTCATTGGTAAATTAGCTCACAGTTATAGAGCTCTGATAAAAATCACATTATATAATAATACGTCATAATAACAACCATACCCAGAAACTGAAGAAGTAAGTGCCCTCACTTGGGAGGAAGGAGAGAAGAGTAGCCTGTCAACTTTTTTATCTTTTGGGGTTTTCTTCCAAACTAGGTAAAATTCCTACACTGCTTTTACATACTTTTACATAGCCCAATGTACTCCCCCTCCTCCTCCTTACAAATAACATGGTCCAGGTGGAGAGTTAAGGAATATAGTCATATATGTAGTGGTATGTACTTAATTACCTTATTATGATGTTTTGGGAGGCATAATTATAATATTAAATAACCCTTAATCATTCAATAGCTTTTTTTTTTCCGGCCATGTTGTCTTTCAAAGTTCCAGTTATACGTATTTGTGATTGTGTCTCTCTGTGACAGATTTTTAAGACTTAGCCTGTCACCCCAGTGAAGTGGTGACAAGATGGAAGTCACATCTCCTCTGTAGGTTGTGATGTGGCTGCACAGGGACATATGCCTCCTTTCCTGTCTGCTCCGTGGGCAAAATCTGGCCTTCAGACTGTGCTTGCCTCAGACCTGCTAATGAAAGAGCTGATTGTCATCATGTTATACATTTCTGAGGCCACAGAAGCCAGGACAAGACAGGTGGCAGTACCCATGCCCTTGTTGTTGGCACCCATTATCTCAGACCCATGTCCAGGAACAGTAACGCCAGTGGGAAATCCCATATGTGAATCATTCTTACAGGGTAAATAGGTGTCATGCACGTGTTGATGCAAAGAGAGGAGTGAGTTGCAGCAGAAACCTGTCCCCCATTCATTTGACTTGTTGCAGATGGATGGCACGGAATGAATCTGATTTTGGGTGCCAGCCAGGACAAGGGGCTGCCAGCTTGTCTTCCTGTTCTTGGACTCCACACAGAACAAGCATTGCTGCTTGGAGGTGGGGCAAAAGAAACAAAATCCTTGCCCAGTTTGTGCGTTTTGGCTGCTTATTTCCAAGTGAAGTCAAGAGAATAATCTGTTTGTTATTCAGCTGGTTGTTCCCTTAGTGTGATCTGTGCTGCTGACTGTTTGCAGTCCTCAGTTTGTGGAGCGGAGATGTAAACTTTGGCCACTTGATCTTAAAATTCTTTCTGGGGCAAAAGAAAGTCTTCACAAAGGCACCCAGGAGAACTTGCCCTGGGTACAAGGGCTTTGTGCCACCTCATGGGCATCCTGCTCTGCCCTCAGGGACACCCGTGGGGAGTGGCTGGAGCTGAAAAATCCATGCTTCTCACTTCCCTCTGGCTTGCCTGGCGCTTACCTGAGGTCCATGAATCAAACAGAGAAGCACTTGCTTTAGAGCTCTGTCTGGTACTGTTGCTGTCACTGTCTTTCCTGATCTCAGAGCAGCTCCTCATGTGGACTTAAAAAAAATTTTCTCCTGATCAAAGAGTTTCAGTGTTCAGGTCTCATTTGAGGGGATCTGAAGAAGGACTGGAGAGATTCTAGGTCACCAGCATGGCAGTGAAGCAATAGTCCATGGTGAATAAGTGGTTTCTGGTTCATCCTGACTGTGTTGCTTCTTTTCTTCACCAGTCTTGTGCATGGGTTTGGGTTCTGGGAAATGCACATTCACCCCTGCTCCCGAGCAGTCCTTCACTATCCTTTGGATGTGATGATATCCATCCAAGACGTTCTCTGCCTAATCCCTCAGAAAAATCATGGCCATGAGTAATGAAGCAAACTTCAAGTACCCTTTTCTTAAGACTTTTCTTTTGGATCTCAACTTGGCTCCTCTCTTTTCTGCAAGGAAAGAAGGAAATGGTAAAAATAGGGATGTAACAGGTGAAGGAGATGACCACAGTGATCCTACTGAGCAGCAAAAAAGAGAAGATTTTTCAGCAACCTGGATGCTGCTGGTTGAACCGAGAAGAACTGACTTGTGGGCACTGAACATGCAGAAAATTCCCTGAAAAAGGCAAATGGCATCACAGGCCAGACAGATAATCTGACTCTTCATTTTACTGCAGACTTATCCTCCAACCATGTACATGCTACTAAAAGGATGAAAGGGAAAAAGAAGAAAACAAGGGAATGTGAAAATGAAAATGAAAAGTAGAATTCCTGTTCCCAGAATACATTTGAAATGCATGGGAAAGATTGACAGGGAAAACAGTACCTGACAGCATGACAGAAATTGTGATTTCTATCACATGGGAAATTTTAATATGAATTTTTAATCTTGCTGTTTTACGGAAGACCTACTTTCAAAGTGAATTGTGCTTTTTTTTAAATATTAAAATGCCTTGTTTTGTCAAAACTGAAAGTGTTTGCCTCATATTATGGCATTTCAAAACAAGCCAGGGTGATCAAGACGCAGCAAAGAAAGGCATGAAAAGATAAAATTTGGAAAAGAAAAATGTGTGTTGCTCTTTGAATCATTTCAGTTCTCTGACAGAAATTGACATGCATCAAAGAACTGCATAACTCATGTTCAAGCAGCATTGAACTGACAGATTTTCTGCTGAAAACTTTTCAGACAGGTTAAAAGTGGCTTTTCCCTAGCATTTAACCTTCACCAGGTTTCTTACTCACTCTTTCAGCCTTAGAGATTGGTACAGACACGTATGAAACTTGGGGCTAGTAATAAGAAAGAAGATGATAAATGTCGGAAATTACTGTCCAAAAAGAGCAATTACACTCTGGGGGGGGGGGGAAAAAAAAAAAAAAAAGAAGAAAAAAAAAAAAGTGGGTAACTTCAATTTCTTCTCTTTTCCAAGACTGAAAATTTTTGAATACTTCTGTTTAAGTAGATCACTTACCACTTCTAAGGGTGGGTGGGGGGCCCAGAACAGCCTTGGTGAGAGTGTTGTGGCTGAGGAACCTGAAATGCAGCCATCTGCCACATTTTCTCTAATAGGCTTTGCATTCATAGAGGTGATGGGACAACCATCTGGAGGGGCAAGAAGGAGCAAACAGATATTTGGCATTTCCAAGGATTTCAGAATTTCTATTTGAACAAGCCTTCTTTAGAGCCTTGAAGGGGAGAAAGGTGGAGTGAGAAATGATCTGACGTGTGCAGAAACACAGGTGTTTGTGAATCTGCCTGTTCACCTGAAGAAATGATTCCTTTGTAGAAGGATTTTCCACTTCTTTTCACCTGCCTATTGTGTGAGAGTCACTCCAGGTTTAGTTGATGGCATTTCCATGCACTTTTAGGCAGGCAAATCTCACAGAAATCATGACAAGCAGCAGAAATCAAAAAAACCACCCAGGGACACCATGAACCTGGGGAATGTAGTGGTTATTTAACTTCCTTTCAGCCATCACTGGAAACCACTTCTGTCACAAGAAGGTATTTGCAGAGGGTGACTGGATGTCTTTCTGTTTGAATAAGCCAACAGGATTTTCTGGAGACATATATAATTACGTGGGTTACGCAAAGTTTTGTGTTCATTGAGCTACGGTAGCTGGAGGTGTGATTGTTTTACCAACAGAGAGACATTTACACAAGCCCATCATAAAGACACATTAAAGAGAGCACAGTGTCCTGTGCCCTGACATGGGGCAACTGAGCATGGGTATAGTTTGTCTCCACTCATCACTGCTTGAATGACAGAGTGAGAATATTTCAAGTGCAAACTCAGAATATTCTAAGAATATCTGAATGTAAATTCCTCCTCCTCAGTGAGGATCCCTGCAAAACAACCAGTGTCTGCCTACCAGATACACTCCGAACTTGAAGGGGACAGTGTACCCTGGAGCTCTGAGCCAGTGTGAGTCCAACAAATACAAGAACGCTTGAAACAAGATAGTCAGCAGTGGTATTCTGCTGCCATGAATCATAACTCCCCGTCAGAAAAACTTAAAGGAGAGGGGAAGAAAGATGGCAGAGAGGAAATACACTTTTCCTGCTCTCCCAAGAAGCCAAATAGAAGCAAAGGGAAAGCAGAACTTTCCTTAAAGCTTTAGTAAAATATTTTATTTCAGCAGATTAAAAGAAGTCTCACAGGATTGTTTTAATACATGCAAAGGGAAAAGGTTGCATCCTCTGGTGGAATTTCACTCTGAGCAGTTGGGACACAAAGTGTGTGTCTCAGAGGGGGAAGACAACTAATATTAAACTCATTTAATATGTGGCGGCTATCTGGGAATAAAATCTATTTACATGTAGTCTTAGTGCCTTAATTTCCAGTGCATACAGGAGATGGGAGAGATGAATCAGCCTGAACAGGGTATCTGGGGAGCAATTGCCTGATTTTTGGCATATTCTCAGATATTTCACGGCTGGGTAAAAGGATCTGGTGTATGCCATTATCCTGATGATATACTTCAGATGGTGTGATTTTTTTACATAACCAATGCCATGCTAATATGCAATCAGCTTTTTGTAGATTGGATATTTGTGTCCTGAAGCTGTCAGTACTAGGAACTTGGTGAAATCTCCTATGAAACCATCCTAAAACCAGCCCTTTCTAACCATGACTTATTTACTGTTGGGTTTAAGACATCCATCTCCAATGTCACTGCCAGTTTATTATGGCTGATAGCCACTGATGAATTTATTCCTTACAAATTTGCCTATTTTCTTTTGAATCCATTAAAATTTTGGCCAAAGGCACTGCAGTTTGAGTAGAGAGATGTCTTTGGAGTGCTTGGAACCAGCTGCTTGACAATGCCAGTCATCAATTTGTTCCGCCTTTTTAACGTGAAATGGTGACCAGTTTATTCTGCTTTATCCTCCTTTGGTGATTTTGCAAATCTCAGTTTTTAACTGTCTATAAAACAGAGATTTCACTCCAATACAATGGTGAGTGGCATTTTGTAAATATCTTTTCAGCTGGCACTTAGTCTGATCTGAAGGCAAAAGCCTTCACAGTCACATCGGAGTTAACACAGTATTTTAAAGTGCTTCTTGTGAGCAAAGAGGAGCAGAGTGCTCTCTTGGAGGCTATGTTGTTAACCACAGAACCAATCAATAATATTGCTGGGTCTGAATTTTACCACTTCATACCACACAGTTCTCTCATCTGGTTACCCTATGACCATTTGCCCCTTGACAGCCACTCCAAAACCAACTTAAACCATCAGCAGATGATTATAGAGAAAGATGTGTTTTCAGAGAAAGCACAGAGATGTGTTTCAGAGAAAAGACTGAGCCTTTGTAAAAAATGCCTGGTGCAGAAGTGATTCCTATGGAAGCTCATCTTCCAGGCTCCATTTGTCGTGAACATGACGTATATTTTCCTTTTCCAGTCAAGAGCAATAGGAAATGCACAGCACAACTGAAGTGGTTGACCCCTGTGGCTGCCAATTTTTGCTGGAATTAAATGCACAGGGGGAGAGTAACACATTAAGTACTTAGAGTCAGCAAAAGCTTTTGTACACGCTAATTTCAAAGCTTGTGAGTTGCTGTTCTCAAAGAACTGAGGTCAAGCAAGTGTTTAATTCAGTGGTGGATAAGGGCCCAGTTGAGCAGGTTTTGAAGAAGAAGAAGAGAGGGGGAAAAAAATAGCCTTGCATTTCCTTCAGTATCCTCAAGAGAGAGAAATTTCCCCTAAGGGTTGTATGAGGATTATAGAAAAAATGAGGGAAATGAAAGATAGGAGGAGAAAGACTAGGATCAAAAAGATTACTTGTGAGGTTTTTATCTTTTCTTCCTGTTAGAGCCAGGATTAAAGCATGAAAGGCAGTTTTCATGTTCGAACTCAGATGTTTATTAATTCTTATCTATGTTACAGTCTCATGAGTTGTGAGTTCTAGCTAACAAGGTAGAAAATGGCTCTGTCTCTAACTCTTTCCAAGGTCTTTAAAGCATAATTTGTCCAATAACGAGATGACATCTATATTATTTTAACTTTTAACCCAATAACCAAATATCCGAGGTTCTCAATGCAGACCTTTTCACCCACTCACAAAGCTACAACCCAAACCCATGGAGAGGAAAGTGAAAAAGAACTTCGCCTATGCCCTGAACCCTCCATATTGCCTTATATACATCGTTATATACCAAAATCTTAATATCTAAGTTTCCAGGATTTCAACAATTATTTTTTCTAATTACAGGGTTTATCAAACCATTAACTTGGTGGGAAACCATTCCCCCACTCAGCAGGACATGGCTGGGAGCTCTCACCTGAGAGACAGAGAGGAAACCTCAAAAGGGCTGTTGTAATCATAGAATGGTTTTAATTGGAGGGACCTTAAAGCCCCATCCAACATTGCCTCCAATGTTTCCAGGGATGGGGCATCTACCACTTCTCTGGGCAATGTGTGACAGTCCCCCACCGCCTTTATTGTAAAAAACTTCCTTCTTATAAATAATCTAAATCAAGCCTCCCTCACTTTAAAACTACTCTTGTTCTATCACAAGAGCCTTTGCTAAAAATTTGTCTCCATTTTTCTTGTAGGCCCCCTTTAGTTGCTGAAAGGATGCTCTGATGTGTCTCTGGAGCCTAGTCTTATCCAACAACCCCAATTCTCTCTGTCTTCCCTCACAGGAGAGGTGCTCCAGCCCTCAGATCATCCTCATGGTCGGCCTCTGGACTTGCTCCAACAGACCCATATCGAAGCTGATAGCTCCTGTTCAGCAGAAATGCACTCAGGGTGATGAAGCTGAAGAACCAACAGCAATTTTCAATATCTTTTGTCCACCTGGAGATGTATACTGGGCTTTGGAAGTTCTTGTTAACCCAGACCTTAAAACTGGAGATGGAAGGAGAAGACAAACACAGTTTTGAAACAGAAAAAGAGTGGAATAAAACAGTGGAAAAATCTTCTGTGATGGGGCTAAAATGTGCTTTATAACAATTTAGTTCCTCAAAATCTTTATCTCTTCCTCCCACTGTTTTGGCAGGATTCAGAACAGAAAGTGGAGAGCTGTGGCACATCTTTGGACTAGAAAATGGGATCCTTGGGCACCAGAGTAGTTTGCACATTCACATGTGTGTGGAAAGCCCACACAGGCAAAGAAATGAGACGGTGTGCAATAAGTGTGTTGCTCCACAAAAGTTCAGCCACGCCCAGCTCACCCCTGAAGCCTGGCCTACCTCAGTACAGAGGGGGTTTGGGATGGAAGAGAAAGAAAAAGACAGTTTTTAAGGTAAATTGTTGAGGATTCAGGCAGGAGAAGTCTGGGCTAGTCTGATTAATCAGAGGCGATTTGCAGCAGGATTTCAACCATTTGAGTGATGTGCCCCTCTCTGCAGGCTTGCTCAGTTTGGTGTCTGAGGCAGGGCTTGCTATTCTGAGACGTGTGTCTTTAGTTAGCTGCTGGGTTGGTCTCTCCACTGACGTAACTCCACCAGCACTTGCTGATTTGTAAAGCTCTTGGCACCCTGCTCCTGGTTTTCCTCTCTCCCTCTCTCCTTCTCTGCCTTTCTGGCTCCCTCCACTCTCCTCCTTTTACTCCAGGGGTGTAACCTGGCAATCCTCCTCTGTGC
>NW_026690445.1:0-7500 GCF_015227805.2 Hirundo rustica | reverse complement strand
TCTGAGCCAGTAAAAGTTCTCAAACTACACCTCTAGCACACCAAAAAACACTGGTAGAAGTGCTGGCACCCAATAAAAGCAGATCGGCTTGGTCTTCCCAATGCTGTAGTGCACATAAGGGTTTACCACTCCCATACACAAATGATTGACTCACTAGACTTTGTTCCTGGGGACAGTTGTGTCTTGGTGGGGGTGACAGGTGAAATTGCATCACGTGTATTTCTCAATGTCAGATGAAAACTGAGCCATTCCTCATTTGCATGCCTGAGGCATCGAGCTGCTTAGTGTATTTTTGGAGCAAAAGCCACACTCAGCCACAGAAATGTTTTCCCATTGCTGCCTCTTTGTCTTTTTAAGCATCCCGACACCCAGGGTATAAAAAAACTGACCAAGAAGCTGAGTAATGTAAGGTTGAGATACACCTTCAGCCCCTCAGGTCTGTCAGGATGGCTTTTGTGCCTGTCCTGAAGCAAATGTGATGGAAGTCCTGGAGGGGTTCTGAATGTCCTTGGAGCTTTTCACATGTAGGAAGAGAAGGTTAGTTACAGAGAGGTGTTTGGTCTTACTAAAAGAGTATTCTTCATCAAAACTTATCCATCATTAATATCTGAAGAGCAGTAAAAGTGGGACATTTGACCATTCTAGATTTTTTAGTCTAATATTTAGAAATATCAGGGCCCATGAGAGTTTCCTAGTTCATAAGTAACAAAAAAAAGAGTTTGGGCATTACTGCTTCAGGATCCAGCCTTTTTATTCTGTGTGGTATTGAAGACTGTGATATGATCAGCTCAAATAGACTGATCCTGAGACAAATTGGGATCTCTGCCCAGTTTCTGCTGGGCTGTGTGGAGCCACCCTTCACTTGTGAGTCAAAATTTTAATGAGGTAAATGAGAACCTACAATCAAACATCAGGTTGTTAATGATGGTCTAGAGCCTGTTCCACTTTGTATTGTGAAGGTTCTGTTGCTTAGACAACTTTCAACACTGGAAAAAATGTGGAAGGCTTTGTCATCTTATTTCAATGATATTTATGTTTTATACAACCTAATATACAGTACAGGGGAAAAAAAAAAGGAACTGTATGTAACTATATAGTAGCCCACAGACCCTGCTGACCCCATCTCTGGGGTTTTTATGTGCATCATTTTGAAGTAATAAAAAATATAAATTAGGTAGACTGTAGCTGGATGTTTAGCTGTGAACTAAACTCACAATGGTGAAGTGAGGACTCTGTTTTCCCTAGCCTTTTCTTGCCCCAGGAAATTCCAAACCAAGAGCCCCAAAATTAAAACAGGGCTCAAAAATAGAACTGAGTCAAGTGCAGGCAGCTGCCAGAGTGAACCTCACTGGCTCTCATAGCTCAAAGTCAGAAATTACTTGGTGGGTTTATCTGCTACTAGGTAAAGCTTGTAATTTGTATACTGCTGTAGTCAGCTCAGTGGGATTTTGGGACAAACAGCTGCCTTATGCTACATATAGCTTGGAAGTTTGTGGCTTTTACAGAACTTGCCATTCAGTGGTGAAAAGGGATCAGTAAAAGAGAGGGAAGAGCTGGGACTCTGAACTTGGGGTCCATGGGCAAGCTCCTCTGCAGGATAAATGAATATCTGACATGCTGTTCTTTCAGGATGGATTTCTGAGAAGGACTTATGTGAATCTTTTATTAGAGCAGAAGTAATAACTTCCACAACTTTTCAGATTTGGGGATGAGTCTGCAGCTTCTGCTTTTTCTCAGTGGCTTTCTCCAGCTACAGTTGAATGTGACAAAAATAGCAGAGATGCAAAACAAAGGAGAACTTCACAGCAAAAATAAAACTCAAGAAAAACTTGTCCTCTTGTCACTCCACTGCAATTTGCAATCTATTTGAGAAACGGTGAAGCTATTTTTAAAGACCACCTTTGAAAAAAAGGGATGACATTGATATACCCTGGTCCTGCAGTCTAGAGCAAGGAGGATTATTGGAGGAGATAAATAGATTGTGAAATCTATGAGTAATATTTCTCTGTTGAAATATTCTGGCTTTCTGATAAGATGTTTCCAGTTTCAAAACTTCAGCTGCCAAAGCTATACATTTCTACTGGGGAAAATATACTGACTGGCTCTTGTGCTAAAGTACATGTCTGATTTTCTACCCCTTCTATAAGGGGCATAAAGACATTTTGTTATCCTTAAATCCTAAATTTCTCTCTTTCCCTACTTTAACCATATGCTTCCAGAAAAAGCCCTTGAGACTGGAGGCTTTGCCTGCATGAAGGGAAATTTCAGAGGAAAATATTAAAATGCCAAGCTGGAGAAAATGGTTTTAAACTAAGATTGCTGGGAGAGGGGAACCTGAATCTGTGAGACTCCTGTCAGTTTGATGTGCTATATGTCCAGAGACTGGAGATGCATTGCAGGACAGCAGGAGAGCACCTGAAGAGCAGCACAAAGGAATTTCAGCAGTCCAGACAGCAAATCATTTCATGGAGAGCCAAACTGAATTGCCTCTGGGTAAACAGACACAGCACAGGGAACAAAAACTGGAGTTAGAGACTGCAGGCTATGATCTTACTGCTTCATATGACTGGATTGCTAGAGTGGAAAGATAAGGGATCTTTAGGAAAGACAGGCTGAATGGAGGGACAAGGAGAGGGTGTCTCCTTCTGTGTCTGTGACCAGCTGGACTGGGGATGGATGAGGAGCTGACCCAGAGCTGATGGGTCAGGATTAAAGGAGGGTGAGGGACAGGGGACACTGCAGTGGGGGTCTGCCACAGGCCACCCCACCAGGAATGAGCAAATGAGGCCCACTCTGAACAAAAAAGCAGGAGCCTCACATTCACATTCATGGGGAACTCCAACCACCCTGGTATCTGTTGGATGAGCAACACAACTGCACAAAAATTAACCGGAGATTCCTGGAATGTGCTAATGACAGCTATCTTCCCCAACTGACAGAGGAAATGAGGAGCGCTGCTATGCTGGACCTTGCTCAGGGTGAAGCCAGTGGGGAATGTGAAGCTCAAGAGAAGCACTGGCTGTAGTGATCATGAAATCCCATGATTCTATGAAAGGCTGGTGTTCGAATTCCTGAGAGCAATGAGGAGGGTCTGCAGCAAAGTCACTGCCTTGACTTCAGGAGAGCAGCTTTTGGCCTCTTCAGGGATCTCTTTGGTGGAGCCCCATGGGATGAAGCCCTGCAGAGAAGATCAGCCCAAGAAAACTGGTTGATATTCAAGGATCTACTCATAGCTCAGGAGCAATGCAGCACAATGAAGAGGAGAGCAGGCAGAAATCCCAGGAGAGCTGTGTGGATGAACAAGGAGATTCTGGACAAACTCAAACACAAAAATGAAGTCTGAAGAGGGTGGAAACAAGGGCAGGTAGCCTGAGAGGGGCACAGAGAAATTGTCTGAGAAGCCAGGTTGGGAAAGCTGCCCAAGGACTTTAGGGGCAACAAGGAAAGCTTTTATCAGTGATAAAGGGAAGACTTAGGAAAATTTGGGGCCTCATCAGACAGAAATGGGAGAACTGGTTATCTGGGACATGGAAAAGCCTGAGGCATTAATTGGACTTTTTTTCCTCAGTCTTTGCTGGGAAGAGCTTCAGTCACATCACCTAAGTCTCAGAAGGAAAAGGCAGGAACTGAGAGAATGAAGACCCACCCACTGTAGGAGAAGATCTGGTTTAATACCATTTAAGGAACCTGAGAATGATTGGAAGTCCATTGGAGCTGACATGTTCATATATTCTTAGGAAACTGGCAGATGAAGGGGTTAAGCCACTATCCATCATATTTGAGAAGCCATGTCTGACTGGTGAAGTTCTCACCAGCAGGCAAAGGGGAAGCAAATCCCCCATTTTTTAAAGGGAAATAACGAAGACCCAGGGAGCTACAAGATAGTCAATCTCATCTCAGGAACAGGTCCTCTTGGAAAATGTACTAAGACAGATGAAAGATGAGATCTGTGACAGCCACCATGCTGGAGGTGTTGGAGCAGGTCCAGATGAAGGCCATCAGAGGGATGGAGCACTTCTGCTGTGGAGACAGGCTGGGAGGGTTGGGGTTGCTCAGCCTGGAGAAGAGAAGGCTGCAGGTAGACCTTAAGGCACTTTCCAATGCCTTCCAATACCTACAAGAGAGTTGGTGAGGGGCTTTCCATGAGGGTATGTAGTGATAGAACAAGGGCCCATGGCTTTAACCTACGGGTAGATTTAGGTTCTATAATAGGAAGAAATTCTTTATTGTTAGGGTTAGGGGGGATCACAAGAGAGAAGCTGTGGATGCCCCATCCCTGGAAGTAAATGAGATCAAGTTATATGAGATTTCACTTGAAAAAAAACCTGGATGCTCACAGCTTCCATGAGTTTAAAGCACATAGTACAACAAAACAAAACAGGGAAAAAAAAAAAAAAAAAAAAAAAAAAAAAAAAAAAAAAAAAAAAAGGAGAGAGAGAGAGAGAGAGAGAAAACATGTATGTCTGACTTCTTATAGTCCCATAGTATTTCATTAGCTTACCCCAAAGCTGAGTGAAGTAATTAGCACCACAGTAAGATATACAGCCCAGAAAAGCATTCAGTGTGTGTATAGGGATGACAAAGGAGGTGGCTGGACCATTGCCCTCTGAAGGGCTGAACCCACTACAACAGCGGTGCTGCTTCAGTCTTACCAGCTCTCACCCTGATGCCTTGTGTTCTTATTCAGAGAGCCCAGCTTCCAGTGAAATTAACATTCAAGGAGAGAGAATGGAAGACCATTTCAATGGTTCAAGTTCGAATCACTGTTGCAAAAGGATGGTAAGGCTACCCTAGGTCAGTGTGATGGCATGGACAATACTTTTTCTGCTGTTTGTAATTAAGTCCATAGTGCAGTGTTTCTCTCTCAAGCTGCTTGAGACTTTAATTTCTATTTTGCCACTAGGGAAAATGTAGGTTGAAGTACATTGGTGACAGGTAATTTCAAAATGGCCCATTATTATCCCATTATTAGGTAATGGGACCCATCTTTTCAAATATGTGAGTGTGTGGGAGACATATCCCACTGCACACGCATTACTCAGAAGTCTAGGTTTGTAAGCATATTGATTTGCAAGAAAGAGTAATTCTCTTAAATAATGAGGGAGATTGGAACAGATCTCACAGGGGAAAAAAAAAAAAAAAAAAAAAAAAAAAAGTACTATTAATAAAGCAGGAGGTTTCCAAATGCATGGACAGGAAATGAGGGCTCATCTTGATAGAAATCATCAGGAACTGAACACCTTGTATCTTCTGATGTTTTCAGCAAAAAAGGTGTACTGCTCAGAGGGAGGGACAATAAAGGTTTGAGGTTTTTACAAACATGGCAAAAGGAGGAAGTGAGAAAGAGATTTTGTCTTCCTGAGCTTGCAGCTCTTCAGCAGTGAAGGCTGAGCCAGTTAAAGGATGCCTAGTAGGCAGACATAAAATCCAGATTCTTTGCATGACTTCACCTCAGCATATCTAACACCCATCAATAATCACAGATGAGGGGCAGTATACATCATGTTACTTCTATAACTCAGATATGGAATTATATTTATAAGCTAGGATTAGCTGTCAAGCCTCCAAAAGATTCCCAAATATTCATATTCAGGTTTAAACAGGGAGATGGGGGAGGGAATGTCGATCAGTTGCACACAAAGTGTTGCTGGCCGCAATTCAGAGCATAAAGAATCTTTGCAAGTGCTCTAATCCTCCTTGAGAGACGTGAACATAAAACCTAAAATGTGTTCCATGTGTCACAGTGTCCAGTTGCTGCTCCAGTTCCAGCTGAAAGCATGAAATATAGCAACCTCTATATTGATGCCAAACACATTGCGTCACTCCCAGCATTGATATGTTTTAACACTAATACAATTAAACTTGCTTCAGCATAATCCTGGTAAGATAAACAGTGTTGCTGTCACAATAAACCTTGTCTCTCAGCAGTGAAATGGAAGAAAGATGTGTTATCCAAAGCAATGTTAGCAGACTCTGCTGTGCTGTGCAGATTCACTGTCCTGCTTTTTCGGAGGAGTGTGGTGCAGATTGCAGTGCTGATGCACTGCAAGTGAAAGACATTTGTGCTTTCTGCACTGACTAAGGGTGACAAGCTAAAAATGGCACTCAGGATCCTTGGATTAAAAAAGAATTCTGTGGCTGAAACACGCTTTCAGATTACACTTGCATCTTGTAAAAACATAGACTGGTGCCCTGCAAGAAAACATATTTTTATCTCTAAGGCTGCTAACATTCTCTTTTTCATAAAGGACTAAAACTGTGATATCTGAGGAAAAAAGTGGTTTGCAGTGACAATTAGGTGTTACTATCTTCTTCGAAAGACTTCCCGCATTTTTTTTAAATATCTTAACAGCCTGATCACTTGTATGATGCCTTCTGTCTCATGTCTGATGACCTTTCAAGGATCTGGTAGATGCACTTTTAAAGTGGCTTGTTTCAAAATGCATAAAAGCAAGATATAACCACCTTCACAAAAAACCTCTGACAAACTGCATTTCATGTATGTTCAACCTTTATGTTGAAAGGAGATAAGAAGGAGTAAAGTGATGTGCTAACTCCGGCTCCAGATATTTCCAAACAACTACCAAAGTTCCTGTTGTCAGGGCAGGGAAACAGGAATGTAGGAGAAATAAATCTGGTCAGAAATGTTTTCTCATATCAGGCATCATTCGCTAAACTCCATTGACTACTTCATGACACTAAGGTCATCCAGCAACATGAAGAAGCTAGGTGAAGGCATCTCAAAAGACCAAAAGAATGGCAAAAAATGTAATATTTCTTTCAAAATGTGGAAAATGTCCTGTTTGAAGGAGTTGGGGGTAGAATTTGTATCACAGCAGTGATGTGGAGAAGAATTCACCTGGGTGACCATGATCTAAAACCCTGGAAAGGCACTAAACATTGGTGGTGGCCCTCAAAAAATGCTTTTGTGATGCAAGGCAAATGCTGCCAGCCTCTTCAGTTCTCCATCTATAATGTGAGGGACAACTGTCCTTTAGAGCAGAAAGTCTTGCCCCTCAGTGCAGTCAAGGAAATTTCATATTTGCATGTGAGTTCATCTGACAGCCAAATCCATCTTTGTGAAACAGTAAAAGATTTATATTTTTATTTAATTAGTAGGTAGAGATGGTGCATCAGGCCTGCAGCATAAATAGTCCCCACATTTCACATCCCAACAAGCAGGCACTGCCATGCATTCCTCCTGTATTAACTGTGATTACTGAGATACTAAAAGTGCCAACCTGGGAACCCTTACAAGTCCAGAGTAAGGATAAAAACCAATAAATCTGTTTGCCTAATTTGGCTGGTGGATCTCTCCTTATGACTTTTCAGCTTCAGATGTCTTACCACTCTGTTTCTCTTCTCTTCTCTTCTCTTCTCTTCTCTTCTCTTCTCTTCTCTTCTCTTCTCTTCTCTTCTCTTCTCTTCTCTTCTCTTCTCTTCTCTTCTCTTCTCTTCTCTTCTCTGAATCGTCGTCTTGGTCTCTTCTTCTCTTCTCTT
>NW_026690444.1:0-27186 GCF_015227805.2 Hirundo rustica | reverse complement strand
TCATACTCAAATTTCCAAGAAATTAAAATGACCTGAGGGATGGATTTTGAGTCATCAAGTAATTGGAACAGTTTGTGTAACTTGAGAAGGAAGGAAATACAATGAAGTAGTAGGATATACTCCTTGTATATCTACTTTAGTAGTTATTTCGGATAATATAACTAAGACCTGGCAACCAAAAACTTTTACTGGGTATTGGGGAATAAGAAAGGAAATGAATTGTGAGTGGAATAATCAATCTGATTTGTGTTGGCATAAAAGTCCTGGAGCTAACCCCTACCAATCCAAAAAAAGACCTAAAATCCTATTTGGAACTACAAGAAAAAACAGATCGTAAATGGAAAGCCCTTGATGGAATATATTGCATTTGTGGGCAATGAGCATAGAATGATTTACCTTGAAAGTGGGATGGAACCTGTACCTTAGGAGTTATACAAGCTTCCTTCTTCATCGTACAAGGTCTAGGAGCAATATGCTGGGAACACCACTTGATGAGACTCTGGAAAGGAATAAAAGAGATTTAAACCTTGACTTCCCAAAGGCAGGGGGAGACAAGGAATGAGGGGAAGACAAATGGCCTGCAGAAAGAATCATAGCGTATCATGACCCAGCAACTTGGGCTGAGGATGGATCTTGGGGATACAGGACCCCAATTTATCTATTGAATCTGTTGATAAGACTCCAGGCAGTAGTGGGGGCTGTATCAAACCATACTTCTGATGCCCTAAAGTTACTGGCCAAGCAGCATTCACAAATGTGAGCATCTGTATATCAAACCAGAATTGCCCTAGATTATCTGCTGGCTGAAGAAGGGGGAGTTTGAGGAAGATTTAAGGAATCTGAGTGCTGTGTGGAGAGAGATGATCATGGGGTAGCCATCACAAAACTTGCTGAAGAAATTAAAAGAGTGGCACATGTGCCTGTTCAAAGGTGGAATTCTATTCTAAAAACGGATTGGTGGGATAACCTCTTGGGAGGAGCCTGGTGGAGGAAGGTGGGATTTATGCTGTTATGCTCTGGATTAGGATTGTTATTCTTACCCTGCATGATTCCATGTCTTATTAGACTAATCCACCCAGTGATACAAGGAATACAAATTACAGCAATGCCCATTAATCCAGAATTGGCAGCAAAAGGAAAACCAAATTCTTTGATCATATTAAAAGCTAGACCTACTCACAGTCAAAAGAAAGGAGCCAAAGAGCTGTTGACTGAACATAAAGAGACTACTCTAGCACAAGGTATGTCAACCAAATTTGAGAAGGAATGCAAAAAGCTTGATGCAGCACGGGAGATGTTAGAAAAATTAGAGGCGGAAATGTGAGCGTGGAAACCTGGATTATTGAGAATATAAAAGAAACTGAGATTCAGTTTTAATTGAAAAGCATGAATCAATATGATGAAAAAGAGAAATGGGGGAAATTGTAATAAATGAAAATTATTCATGCTAATTGTAATCATATCAATATTTTTAAAATATACATTTTTGAAACTATTTTTTATAAAGTAGTAAAGGACAAAGTAGATGTGATTAGTGTTACAAAGAAGATGGGCCCCTTGGCAGATGCTACATGAGAAAAACAAGATACAGGATGCAGTTTGAGACAAACAAGAGTTTCAAAGCTGGAATGACCACAACTGGGACTACTCCAAGGTAGGGAAATGGGCCCTTTGCAGATGTTATGGGATACAGGATGTCTTAAGATAGAACTGGCCTTGAGATGGACAAAGTTGGGACTATTCCAAGGCAGGGAGTTTGGGTGGTGGTTTGATCCATGAAATAATTACTTTTTGGAACATAATGCTTAGTTATGTATAACACAAAACTTAGAGCGCACGCGCAACCAGTAATGTTATTCAGAGGACACGAGGAAGATGATGAGCCTTCATCTGAAGAAGACCAACAAAAAGCCAAGAAGACCCCCAACAACAAGTGGAGCATGCACTATGTAGTATAGTGATGCAGATTTTAAGAATTGAAAATAGGTGGAGATTTACAGGAAATATTAATGAATATGTATTAGCATACCGTATATAAGTTTAAGTTGGATTACTTTGTTTTGTACGTGAGGTAGGGTGAGAGGCCCCCACCTCTGTACCCCAGTCAGTTTTGCTTATGCTTTATCCAAACAGTACTTATCTTTAATTAATCACTGCCGAATTTTCGTATATGCTTGATTATAAAATGCTACTTAAATCAAATTGCATTGCTGCTAAATTCAATATTGTTGCCTATTAAATTAGACATATAGAGCTCCATTTAAAACTCTTCCTTCCTTCCTTCCTTCCTTCCTTCCTTGCTTCCTTCCTTCCTTCCTTCCTTCCTTCCTTCCTTCCTTCCTTCCTTCCTTCCTTCCTTCCTCCCTTCCTCCCTTCCTCCCTTCCTCCCTTCCTCCCTTCCTCCCTTCCTCCCTTCCTCCCTTCCTCCCTTCCTTTTTGCTTCCTTCTTTCCTTCTCTCTCTCTCATGTCTTTCTTTCTTTCTTGGGAGCAGGTGCCCTTACTCTCCCAAAATCACTGCCACTCCAGCTCAGCCCTGCACAGCACAGCACCTTGAACTCAGCCTTCCCAATTTCACAGCAACCTCCCACAAGACACTTCCAGGCCCCAAAATTCCTAAAAGCACCAGCAGCCTTCAAAAACGGCTTCTTGATTTCTCTCTCTCTACTCCCTTTCTCCAAGAGCCCAAACCACCCTCTCCCCGCACTGCAATCCCTCCCTCTTCCAACTTTTCTGCCACCCCCACACTGCAATTACACCCCACATTACACTGCCCCATCCCATCCCATCCCATCCCATCCCATCAATGCCTTCTGGGCAGGAAGTCCCCTCCAACCAGGCACTGGACACTTCCAGCCATTCCAGGGCAGCTGCAGGTTTTCCACCCACTCTGTGCCAGGGCCCCACCGCCCTCCCAGGGAACAAGTCCATCCCCACTCCATGATCCCGCTGCCTCCCTCCCAGCTCAGCCCCTTCTGCAGTTCTCACCCTTGGGCTCAGCCTTTGTGTCTCCTCCAGGCGCTGGCAGAGCTCTTGGGGCCGGGGCAGGAGCGGGACAGGCCCAGCGTTCCCCTCTCTGTGACACCACGGTGGTGACAGCTCCAACGTTCCATGCCTGGAGACGCTCCAAGGGAAGTGTCCAGAGCCACAGCCAGACAGCAAAACTGACCGGGCACTGAGCACCCCCGGCCTGGGCTGATGTGCATTGCTGTGCACACAGCTCGGGGAAGGTCCCCCTGGCCACCTCCACAGTGCCACAGGCAAGTGTCACATAGAGTTACAGAGCTCTGCCCAGAGCTGCCAGGGGAAGTTAATTAAAAATAAACAAAAAAGATCAAAAAAGACAAAAAAAATATATGAACATACAAAAGACCCCATACAAAACCAAAAATTCCCACCACCCAAAAAAAGAACCGTAATGGAAAAAAAAAAAAGTAAAAAAATCCTACAGAACCTAAAAAAACCTTTTTCCCCAAAACCATCAGAACCAAACAAAATAAAAGAACAGAAAAATAAACCAAACCAACCAAAAAAACCCAAACCAAACCCCAAAAGAAAAACAAATAAGGAAAAGAGAACTTCCCCTCAGCAGGGCTGTTGCATCCATCAGTTCTCACACGGGCATGCACAAAAGACCTGGGGCGGCAAAAAATGGGGATTCATTGGGAACATTTGCAGGAAAAGCAGGTTTGGGACAGGCTTTCAGCAGAACTGTTCTCAGCTGAGCAAAACAGGCCCCTTGGCAGATGCAGGGCCACTGGAAATGCAGACCCTCAGCCCACAGGGGAGAAAAGGACTCTGAATTCCCCTCCTCTCACACGTAAACCCTGCTCCCAGGCTGCTTTCAACACAGGATTGTTCTGGAGGACTGTGGAAAGCTTAAAGGCAGCTCTGCCTTCTCCATGTTCTGTGCCCTAAAGCTGCCTGGGAGAAGAAATTTAGGCTCAACTCCAGTGGCACAATCCCTCCTGGCACAGGGCACAGCACCAGGAAGGTCTTTGTGTGCCAAGGCTGTGCTGCAGCCAAGGAAAGCTCCTGGCTCAAGGTCACCTTTCCTGCTCAGCCAGAGCCCCGAGTGCCCCAGCAGCAGCAGAGAATGGCAGCATTGGCACGGGCTGGCACAGGAGGGGGAGATTTCCCCCTTGAGAGAGAGAGGCTCATATTCCAGTTGTTGCATTCAGGCAGCTCCAGCTCCCTCAGCTTTGGTTGCACAGCAGCTGGAAATGCAAGTGTAGGAGCTCTGTTCATGCCAGACTGTTATAAACAAGTTCTATTCAAATGATCTATGTTTTAGTTACTTAATTGTTAAGTAATTCCATTAAGATTGTTAATGCTAGTTCTGTTTAAAGAATTTGCCTTATTCCTGTTTTAATATTGATTAAACATCTTATTTACTTGTTTGTTAATTAAGAATTCACCTTATAACCTGTATCTCTGCTCCCATTTGTCTGATAAGAAGAAGAAAGACAAAATATGAGAGACTATAGGTCCTTGATAGTAAGAGGCATAAGAGAATCTGTCCCCAGAGGGAATAATACTAAATTAGCTTTTGATGGGTCCCAGGAAAAAGATGAGACTCCTGCCACTTGGCTAAATCGATTAAAAAGAAATTTTCAATTATATTCAAACATAGACCCTGATAGTCTAAAGGACAAGTAATTCTAAAAGTGCAGTTTGTAACAAAGTCATGGCCAGATATACGGAGAAAGTTAGAAAAAATTGAAGATTGGCAGGAGAAAAGTATTAATGAATTATTAAAAGAAGCCTTAAAAGTTTACTTGAGGAGAGAAGAAGAAAAAGCTAGAGCCAAGGCTCACATTATGGTAGCTGTAGCAAGAGAAAGTACTGGAGTGGGAGAAAACCAGAGAAACTCCTCTTTGAAATCTAGTGAGGGAGGACCAAGACCCTCATTTAAAGGACCAAAGTCACCCATAGTACCACCATGGGTAAATTTGAAAAGAAGTAACCCAGGAGAGAATAGAACTTGTTATTATTGTGGTGAAATAGGACATTTAAAAAGGGATTGTAAGAAATTATCACTTGATGAAGCTATTGCAAGGGAGCAAGATGCCCTGGAGAGGGTGCTGAAAGGGGAGGATTAGGGGTGTCAGAGGCTCTATAAAATAGGGGACCCAATGGAACAACAAGATGAGCCTCTAGTAAACTTTGATGTGGGGCCCCAAAGTGAAGAATATGAATTCTTAGTAGACACAGGAGCTGATAGGTCGAGTTTAAGGAAATTACCAACAGGGGTAACAATCGGGACAAAAACTTGTGAAGTGTTGGGGGCTGAAGGGAGGCCCTTTCGAGCATTAATAATTGAAGGAGTAGAGATAAAAGGGAACTCAAAGTATTGTGTAGCTGATTTTCTTTATTTACCACATACAGAAACCAATTTACTAGGCAGAGACTTACAAGTGCAGCTCGGAGTAGGAGTTATCCCAAAAGATGGAAAAATGGTTGTGCATATCATGAAACTGACCCAAGGGGATATACAAGAGATAAATCCAGAAGTGTGGGCTACAGAGGGAAAAGATGGGTGTTTAGATATCCCTCCCATTAAGATAGAAATGCAAAAAGATACCCCCACCATCAGAGTCAAGCAATACCCAATGTCACCAGAAGGAAGGAAGGGGCTAGCTTCAGTAATTGAGCATCTTTTAAAAGAAAATATCCTAGAACCCTGTATGTCCCCTCATAACACCCCTATATTGGCCATAAAGAAAGATGAGGGAAAGTTTAGATTAGTCCAGGATTTGAGAGAAATTAATAAAAGAACTATTGCTCGACACCCAGTAGTACCTAACCCCTATACCTTGCTGAGTAAAATTCCAAGAGAGCATACCTGGTTCACAGTGATAGACTTAAAGGATGCTTTTTGGGCATGTCCCCTAGCAGAAGAGTGTAGGGATTGGTTCGCCTTTGAATGGGAACATCCAGACAGGGGAAGAAAACAACAGCTAAGGTGGACGCGGTTACCGCAGGGATATACGGAATCGCCAAATATCTTCGGACAGGCCCTAGAGACATTATTAGAACAGTTTAGTCCCAAAGAAGGAGTTCAAATTTTGCAATACGTGGATGATTTATTAATATCAGGGGAGACAGAGAAAGAAGTTAAAGATGTAAGTATACAACTTTTAAACTTTTTTGGAGAAAAGGGGTTAAAAGTATCTCAAAGTAAACTACAGTTTGTGGAAACTGAGGTCACTTATTTAGGACACATAATTGGAAAGGGGAGTAAAAGGTTAAGCCCTGCAAGAATTTCAGGAATAGTATCTATATCACCTCCAAAAACTAAGAGAGACATAAGGAAACTTCTAGGCCTGTTCGGATACTGCAAGCACTGGATAGATAAGTACACTCAAGGGGTCAAATTTCTTTATGATAAATTAATAGACCAGGAACCAATGAATTGGACAGAGAGTGACGAGAAGCAGCTACAAGATCTAAAAGAGAAATTATCCTCAGCACCAGTTTTAAGCTTACCAGATCTTAAAAAGGAGTTTGATTTGTTTGTAAACACCGAGGAAGGGATAGCATATGGAGTTTTAACCCAAGAATGGGGAGGATACCGAAAACCTGTAGCATTTTTATCAAAACTATTAGATCCAGTGGCCAGGGGATGTCCAGCTTGCCTCCAGGCAGTTGCAGCTGCAGCTATTCTGATAGAAGAAGCTCAAAAGTTACCATTACTGGGACAGATAAAGATACATACTCCACATGATTTGAAAACAATTTTAAGCCAAAGAGCTCAAAAGTGGCTCACAGATCCTAGAATCCTAAAATATGAAATTATACTAATCAATACAGATAATCCAGAACTAACAACATCAAAAAGTTAAATCCAGCCCAATTTCTCTCTGGCGAGCCCACTGAAGAGATAGAACACCATTGCCTAGAACTCATTGATATGCAGACAAAAGTGAGAGAAGATTTAGAAGACACACCCCTTCCATATGGGAGAGTATTGTTCACAGATGGGTCATCCCGAGTGGTGGAAGGGAAAAGAACATCCGGATACTCTGTGATTGAGGGAGAGAAAATGGAAGTCTTAGAAAAGGGAAAGTTACCAAGTAATTGGTCAGCGCAGTGCTGTGAAATATATGCACTAAAGAGAGGGCTAGACTTACTTAAAGATGACCGAGGGACCATTTACACAGACTCTAGATATGCCTTTGGTATTGTGCACACGTTTGGGAAGATTTGGGAAGGACGGGGATATTTAAATTCAAAAGGGAAAGACTTAATACACACAGAATTAATAAAGTCAGTGTTAAAATCTTTACAAAAACCAGTAGAAATTGCAGTAGTTCACATAAAAGGGCATCAAAAGGGAAATATGCCCGAGATAAGGGGAAACCAGTTAGCTGATAAAACAGCCAGAGAGGCAGCTTTAGAACCAGGAGAACCAGTAAAAATCCTCAAATTGGAGAAAATACCAAGAAAAGAAGAAGAAGGGATAGAGCAAGTGTTTAGTGAAAAAGAGCAGAAAGCAATAAAAGAATTAGGATTACACCAGGGGGAGCATGGAGTGTGGTTAACAGCTGACGGACGGAAATTCTTGAATAAAGCCCTAGCCCGAAAAATACTTACAGAAATACATAATTTAACCCACTGGGGAACCCAGGGGTTATGTGACCATTTCCTAAGGGAAAACCTATGTATTGGAGTACACGAATTAGCAAAAGCAGTTACTCAAGGATGTATAATATGTCAGAAAATAAATCAAAAAGTTATGAGAAAAACTGAGCCTGGAGGGAGGGAGTTAGCCTTAAGGCCCTTCCAGAATGTGCAAATTGATTTTACTGAGATGCCCCCTGTTCAAGGTTACAAACACTTGCTAGTGATCATAGATCACCTTACCCATTGGGTAGAGGCATTCCCTACCAAAAATGAAACAGCAGAAGTAGTAACAAAAATAATATTAGAAGATATCCTCCCTCGGTATGGGCTGATAAATAATATTGATTCAGACAGAGGGCCACATTTCACAGCACAAATTCTACAACAGGTAACACAAGCCTTAGGGATAAAATGGAGGTTACACACCCCATGGCATCCCCAAAGCTCAGGCAGAGTAGAAAGAATGAACAAGACCATTAAAAATGTACTGACTAAACTAATAGCAGAAACTCAACTAAATTGGCTTAAATGCTTACCCCTAGCATTATTACGAATCAGAACACAGCCACGAGCAGATATAGGAGTGTCACCATATGAAATGTTATTTGGGCTTCCCTTTTTGTTATCTCCTTATAGTTCTAAAGACTACCTGGAAGGAGAGGAAGTCACTAGAAAATATCTAAAAACCATTGGACAAACCCTAGAAAATCTCAGAAAGAAAGGCTATCTTCCTCAAACTTCCCCTTTGGATGCAAACGTGCATAATATCAATCCTGGAGATTGGGTATTGATCAAAACGTGGACTAATATCCCATTGACCCCGAAGTTTGAAGGTCCCTACCAAGTACTGTTAACAACTCACACAGCAGTGTGCACTAAAGAAAAAGGATGGACCCACATCACCAGAGTTAAAGGGCCAGTACCCCCTCCTGGAGAGAACCCGAGTTCAGCACCCTCACCGGATGAAACCGAGTGGACAGTAACACCACACCCGAAAGACTTGAAATTAACCTTTAAAAAGAAATAAGAGATAACAGAGACTGTGAAAACCTTTTTCAGTTGCCTCTCCCATAATCAACGGACTAAAAAAAAGGGGGGGGCACAATAAGAGTTAATTTATGTAAACCCAAGTCAGTTTTTGTAATTAGCAATTTAAATAAGTTTAAGTAATAGATACATTAAAAAAAGGTATAAGGGTTTTTTAATATAAATTTTAAATATTGTTTAAGTTTTATAAATAGCGATTTAAATAAGATTTTTATATGTTAATTTTAGAAGTTGTTAAGTTTTATAAGTAACAGTTTGAACAAATTCAAGTAATAGATAAATTAAAAGAGTATAAGGTTTTTTGGAAAAAAAAGGAGTAAATCTCCTACAGAACATTCTCTAAAAGCAACTAAATTAATAGGGAAGGGAAGTGGAGGCATGTAAGTGGGTTCTTTAGGAGACCTCTCCACTCCAAGAGGCAAGGCCGGGTGGAGCAAGAGATCCAGGAAGGATGGCCCATACCGGACTCTTGGGAGGGATCGTACTGATGATGTTCATAAAGCACACCTATGAAATAAAAGCCTGTACTAACTGCTACCATCCAGTGTACGATGGAGAGGATCTCAGATCCTTATTCAGGGTCCATACTAACGTGAACCCAAACTGCTTGGACCACTCCCAGTTGAATACTTGCCAAGAGGATGGAAAAGTTTATTGGACCACAAAAAACACAGCTAGTTATGCACAGCGCCTATTTGGGGAATGTCCTATAGGAGATACTTGGTTATGCTTTGAAGCAGATCACAAAGGATTGAGAGATATAATAAAAGAAAAAGTGTTGACAACAAAATTTGAAAAAAGCCTAGACATCCCATCAGGAAAAAACCTGTTCATTGACTTAGTAGAAAGGATCAGTCGAGAATTAAATTTAACCGAGTGCTGGATATGTGGAGGTACACAAATGTCCGAAATATGGCCTTGGGAGGGAATTAGTTTAAGCCCTCTAGAAATTCTAAAATGGAAGCAAACTGAACAGAATACACAAAGTCTAAGAACAAGAGGAAGAGAGAAGTGGGATCTCAAATCTAAAATCCTTGGGGAAGAATGTATCATGAGGACAGGAACCAGATATCAAACCCATGTAGGAAAATTAATGTGTAAAAGGTATATAATAGTGATAAACTCAAGTGCTAAATGGGTTCCCAAAGGGCCTAACAAGTATTGGTCAACTGAGAACACGGAAAAATGTATCTATAATGAGAGGTATGAATTATATGAATGTATTGACAAAGCTATAAATCCTTTTTGGGGAATAAAAGAACTGTCTCAGTTTTGGCAACAGCCTTTTGAAACTAGGGAAGATTACTGGGAAGCTCCAAATCACCTGTTCTGGATCTGTGGGGATACTGCTTATACAAAATTGCCTGGGGATTGGTCGGGAAGCTGTACAATAGGGATCATAAAGCCAGCTTTCTTCCTATTACCCAAGAGATTAGGAGCACACCTAGGAGTCCCAGTATATGACAATCTGGGAAAAGTCGAACGAAAGAAAAGAGATACTCTAACAATTGGTGGAGACCAAAAATGGAAAGGAAAAATATGGACCCCAGAAGAAATCATTAAAACCTATGGACCAGCTACATGGGCGCAGGACGGGTCCTGGGGGTATCGCACTCCAATCTACATGTTAAATAGAATCATCAGGCTCCAGGCTGTCCTAGAAATGGTATCTAACCGAACAGCTCTCGCATTAGACCACATCAGTGACCAACTAACACAAACAAGAGCTGTAATATACCAAATACGTCTTGCTGTAGACTACCTTTTAGCAGATGAAGGAGGAATCTGTGGTAAATTTAATTCATCTGAATGTTGTTTAGAAATTGATGATAAAAGCACAGTAATTAAAAACATCTCAAAAGAAATCAGAAAGCTAGCCTATGTGGGGAATCAAGAGTGGACTCCTCTAATGGACACCAACTGGTGGAATAGTTTTTGGTCATTCAAGGGGGATTGGTGGAAGAAAGCTGGGTTTATGATAATTTGCTCAATCACCGGGTTAATGTTTTTACCCTGTCTAATCCCATATCTAATTCAAACGATTACCTCCACAGTCCAAGCCAGTATCCAGATCCCTAAAGCAACCAGTCAAAAACAAACCAAAATGATGGTAATAGAGAGTCAAGAACTCGAACATGAGAATGCCAAAGAAATACATGAGAAGTTCCAAAAATGTAGAAAAATTTGTTTTCAAAAAGAAGAGGTAACAAATTGATGCGAGCTAAAGCTCGATCAGAGAAATAGAGGGGGGAGTTGTTATAAATAATTTCTATTCAAATGATCTATGTTTTAGTTACTTAATTGTTAAGTAATTTCATTAAGATTGTTAATGCTAGTTCTGTATAAAGAATTTGCCTTATTCCTGTTTTAATATTGATTAATCACCTTATTTACTTGTTTGTTAATTAAGAATTCACCTTATTACCTGTATCTCTGCTCCCATTCTTCAGATAGCATCTGAATATGCAAATAAAAAGAACACTGGGATTCTGAGAATGGCTCAAGAATGGGAGACCCTGAAAAGCAGGGAACCAAGGTGGAGTCCAGGACTGAAGTCTCACTTTAAACTAGTGCAAAAGGTACGGGGGTCCGCTGAAGCAGCTTTATTTAGTCGCCGTGACCTGAGAAGGAGTCCCCCATCGCTGGATGACCCCTGATCAGCGAAGCGAAACGCACTCCCCGGCAAGGGGAAAAAGCCCGCGAGGGGTGTGGGAGTCCCCAGCTTTGCTGTGAAGCGAAGCTGTGTGTACCTCCTCCTCCGCGTTGCCAAAGGGCCAATCTTGATAATAAAGAAACATAAAAAAGAGCAAGTCTCTGACTCTCTCTTTTTTCCCAGAACATTTATGATGCTTGTATCCCCAATCGTCTGTTCTGTTTGTGCTGTATATTGAGTCCTGTGCCTTTAAGACTGGTTCTAAGAGCAAGGAGAAGCGCGGAGTTGGTTTTGAGAAAACTGCCTGACTCCTCCACATTCTTCTCTGGACCGGGTGTTCGGCGGAGGCTTGGAGTGACTGCAGGACAGAGATCTTTTTGCTTTTAGTTAGTTTCAGCTAGCTAGGGCAGAGAAGTTCCCTGGACTGGGTTTTTCCCTTTTTTCTTGGAAATCTTTAAACCTGCTCTGGACTGAAAACCCAGGGGAGCACTGGGGGCTGCACCTGCGGCCCACCGGGGCCTGGACCTCGGCATTTTCCAGCAGCGCCGGAGGGACTGGGACTGATGAGAGACTGAGAGAGAGCCGAGCTACACCCACGGCAAGAACTTTCTCAATTTGCCATCTCACTCCAGAATGAGAGGTTTTATTGTTTCATATTATTTATTCTTTATATTTTTATGCACTTTGTTTGTTAAGTAAAATAGTTTTTTCCACTTTTCTCTGAGGAAGTTCTTTACTGGACCGGTTCAGGGAAGGGGCCATTTGGGTTTGCTCTCCGGAGTGATCCCATTCAGGGGTTTTCTCCCAAATTTGCCCTAAACCAGGATAATACCTTGTTATTGACACTCAAGAGAGTGGGAAAAAAAAAATGTATTGATTAATAATTGCATTTTAGTTGTCCTTTATATAAAAATAAAACAGTCATTAGCCATGTTACTTCTTAAATTCCTAATATGTCTTAGAATAAAGTCCTTTCTGTGTTTCTATTCCCCAAGCTTTTTTAAAGTTTTAGTACCTTTCCAGTCCCTAAATTTATTTTATCCAAAAATAACTCCAGTGCTGTCCCTAAGCCATAGATTTTACACTGAAATTACACATATTAAAATAACAATTTTATTAAGCTCAGTAATCAAAATTTACACAAAGTTTATAAAATACTAGAGTTTGTGCCAAGTATGTTTCTTTTATCGTTTCTTCGTCCTACCCTACATCCTCGTTCCAACAACATGGTTTAAAAATTTATCAATATTTACACCCGGTTTGTTAGAAGAAAAGTAGGGGCTGAGGCTTTTCAACCTCTCCTTTCCTTCTTCTCTTTTAAATCAGTTACATCACTTTTAAAAAATGTTCAGTGTCCCCTAAATATTAAAGATACCACCTATAAGTAAGCACAAAACCAAAAAATAAATCTAACCATGAGGAGTATTTCTCAAGTTATCCATAACTGTAAAACGTGTACTACAGTCAAGCAATCCAGACAAATAAAGCCCTTATAATATAGCAAGCAATAATCCAAATACAAATATAGAATTACCTAGAAAATTAATTATATTATACTACCCTAAACATCCCAAAGTAAGCACTACATACTCACAATAATAAAAGCCACCACAAAATAGCTAAAAACCTACCCTGTACCTCATGCTACAACCCATAACACCATGCTAAACCTTAAAAAACAAGTTCTTTAAAGACATAGTACCCCTAAAAGAATTAAATCAAACAATAGGAATCATTTCAAAAACAACCTCATCAACAACTAAACGAAAGAACATAGCATTAAGTGTACCATATTCCCTACCATATACCAACTTCAAAGAAAGTAAAAAAATACAACAGACTGTTAAAAACCACCTAGAAACACTACATAAGAAATCTTTCAAAAATAAAAACAGCATCTAACAAAAACCATCTGGTCAGTTAACACCCAAAGTTCCACCAGCAGAGCAAGCCCTACCCAGTCTAAGCTCCCACATACAGGAGATAAAGTCCCAGTAGTACATGTAAGGAGTTTGTTAAGAAAGACAGTTTAAATCAATTCTACTTCAAGTACAGACAAACCCATCCGTGGGATTGTCTTTACTCAAGAACGGAGTTACACATAGTAAGTAATGCAAAAAGATAAAACCACACAATGTGCACCTCAAGGAGATCTGATTTTAAAGTAAGAACTGTGTGTAATGATCACTGTGTACTAAATGTCACTGCCATTGTCTGTATATAGCTGTATATTGTATATTGTTTTTATTAATATATATGTATGTGTACTGTATGTGTGTTCAGAGATAGAATATATATATTAGTTTTAGTAAGTTGACAATATGGGCATAAAGAGTAAAATATCCTAAAGTAACTTTATAATGCTTGTATCCCCAATTGTCTGTTCTGTTTGTGTTGTATATAAAGTTCTGTGATTTAAAACTATTTCTAAGAACAAAGAAAAACGCCAAGTGTATTTTAAAAAACTACCTAAATCCCACACATTCTTCTCCAGAAAACAAAAGCTGTGTTCAACAAAAGCTTAAAAAGCTATAAAATTTTTTTTTTGCTTTTAGTTAGTTTCAACTAACTAAAACTGAAATATTCCCTAAACTTTTTTTTTCCTTTTTTTTCTTAAAACTATTTAAACCTACTCTAAACTTAAAAAGAACAAAACAACAACAACAACAACAAACCACACCACCAAAACCAAATAACCCACTAAAAATTTAAACCTCTAGCCCACTGGGGCCTAGACCTCAGCATTTTCCAACAGCACCAGAAAAACTAAAATTAATAAAAAACTGAAAAAAAGCCAATTTGCATCCATAGCAAGAACTTTGTCAATTTACCCTCTAACTCCAGAACAAAAAGTTTTAGTGTTTCATAGTATTCATTCTTTATACATATATGCACTTTATTTGTTTTATTTTTTTATTGAGAGGTTTTATTGTTTCATATTATTTATTCTTTATATTTGTATGCACTTTGTTTGTTAAGTAAAATATTTTTTTCAACTTTTCTCTGAGAAAGTTCTTTACCAGACCAGCTGGGGGGAAGGCCATTTAAATTTGCTCCCCATTCAAAAGTTTTCACCCAAATTTACCCTAAACCAAAACAACAGGTGACCCAGGTGTGGTGTCCCAGGGAGGGCTGCCATGGAGGCAGTGCCCAGCACTGCCCCTTTCTGTCTGGCTGAGCTGGCCTTTGGCCCTGGCAGTGGCGTTTGCTGCTGGTTCCGCAGCGCCTGAGCAGCCAGCGCGGCACAGGGCAGGTGGCCGTGGCACAAGCCCCCAGCAAGGGATCCCCTCTGGCTCTGGGCAGTGACACCAGCCCTGAGCAAGGGGCCCAGGGCAGGTTTCCATGGCACCCAACCATCACAGCGGCTCCAGGACTTGGATGCCATGGCACCAAACCAAGGAATGGGTCCCTGTGGCCGCTGCCATGGCACCTGATGGCATCAGCGAGTGTCAGTGCAATTGTACCTGGAACAGCCCCGGCACCGCTTTGTCCTCAGGGTTGCCCTGGCAGCCCAGGGCAGCAACAGCTCTGCATGCAAGTGGCCACGGGACCTGGCTGCAGAAATGGGTCCTTGGGGTGCTTTCCAAGGAAACTTGAACGGATGAGGGATCCAAAGCCAGCAGTGGGGTCAGTGCAGTGTCCATGGCCACAGCCCCTTGCAATGGGCCAGGGCAGGTTGGGATGATGATCCACCCTCACTCCTGGCCCAGGGCAGGGCTGCAGGGCCCTTCCCCACAGCCTGTCTGCACACAAGCACTTCCAGGGCTCTCTGCATTTCCCTTCCCCTCACTCTTGGCTCACTCACACACCTCCCAACAACCCACCAGAGGCTTTGAGCTGCAAGGAGTTCAAAGCTTGTCCGTCCTTCAGGAGTTGGTCTAATTCTGCCTTCTGCCAACTCTGGATTTGTGTTTGTGGTAGATCTTCCTGTGTGTCTAAAACATTCCTTGCATGGTTCTGCCTTGGGGAAGGGGAACCTCCTTGGTGGCAGCTTGGGCTTGGCACACACTTGAGGAGATTGTCTGAAACTCAGGAATTTTAGATTGCTAAAAAAGGAAGAAAGCACCTCTGCCTGAGTGCAGCCAGTTCTCTGAGCAAAGTAGGTCCCAGGTGAGTGAGGAGAGACAGGATGGGGTTGGGGGATGTGGAGCAAGGTTGTCCACACTGGGTCAGACCTCAAGGCACAGCTTCTCTGACCTGGCCAGACCTCCTTAGGAGAGACCCTGGGTCAGTATCAGTCACTTAATGCTGCAATCACCTCTGCTCTAAAGAGAAGAATATTCCTTGAAAATAGAAATGTGGATTTTTTAGAAGCTCTTTGAAATATTTCTCCATAAATCTAGGAAAAAAGACTTCCTAGTGAACTGCAGCAGACCAGAGGGAAATCAAGGCACAGCCATGGTTTTTGTTGATTGAATGTCTTAATGAATTTGTTGCCAATGTTTCTCTGATGTCTAAGGTTGCCAGTAAAGGCTGTTTTGTTGTTTTGAGCTCCTCAGAATCCCTTGTTGGTATTTCTCCAGTGTTTCCAACTCAAGAGTACACAAACAATTTTAATTCCTTTTAAATCTCTAATTGAGAGAGTTGTTTGGGGGATGGGGGTCAGGGCTTGTGTGTCCTGCTTGGCACAGCCCAGGCAGGGCTTTCACAGCCACATTGCACACTCCATTTCCCACCTGCACCCACTGCCGCCTCTGAGTTCTGCTTGCCCAGCCCCAGGGACGCTCCCCTTGTCTGCCCATTCCCCCACGGTCTCTGGGCAGGGATGGCCTCAGTGGGGGCTGCTGACATCCTCAGACACTTGGAGGCTGCTGCTGGATTTGACTTCTCCAGAGGCTTCTTCAGCCTTCAGCTCCTCATTTCAGGAATTCAGTGCCCCAAGGTGCATTATCATTCAGAACACCTTAAAAGGCCAAGCCTCTGGGAATAATTTGATTTAAGTTTTCAAATTTTTGTGGTTAATTAAACAGATTTTGGAAGTGTGTCCATAGTGAATATATTTACAAAAGACAGTGAGAAAATATTTTTAGGTCCTGCTTAGGATTTTTTTCCTATTAATACATTTATATGTTCAATCTCCAATTGACATTGATCCCAAGGTACTTACTCATGCAGTTTGAATAGATATGAAAATCAACATCCTTTATGTCTGACATTCAATCAGATTTTGTCCCTACTCGCCATCCCACCATTTCCCCCATCCAAGCCCTGGGACTCAGAGCAGCCTCGTGCAAATCTGAGCTCCCTCCACCCCAGGCTGGACCTGCAGGTTTCAGCTCCTGGGCTCCAACTCCCACCTGCTTCCCTTGGAGAAGGAGCTGCCCGAGACACAGAGGGATGTTCATTTATTGTCAGCCAACAAACCCAAGGCACAGCTCCATCAAATGCAAAAGTCATTCTTCTCCCTGGCTCTGCCCTGCACCTGATCCCCACAGCCTGTCCTGTTTCTTTCATCCCTCCACTGACAGGAACTTTCTGGGACAAGGGAGCTCTGCTCTGGCTATTGAGTGAGGTGCAAGTGCAGCCACTGGAGTGGGAACCACAACTCATCAGGTTTATGTCCTTGGAGGGACCAGGAACTGGTGAGATTTGGAGGCACAGAAAGGTTTCTCTTCATGGGAAATATAAAAAATGTGAACATGATAAAATTTAATAAACATGAAAACACTTCCCTCAGCTCCTTGTGACATCCCAGTAACATCTGACATGTCCACCAAGAAGAGGTAATATAAAAGATAAAAATACAGCTAAGATGCTGAGTAAGATGTTATTTCAATATGCGAAAGACCGGGCAACTCCCTGAAGCAGAAAGCATGAAGCCAGTGAAAGGAGACACGTTGAAATGACCAGAGAACAGCTGCAGGAGGAAATCTGGGAGCAACAGGAAGGACATAGATGCAGCTGCTCCACATGAAGAGATGTCCCTGGGCATGGCCATTCAAACAAGAGAGCTGGAAACACCTGAAGGAAGGGGGTCATGAAATATTAGACTGAATGTTGGTAGCAAAGGTAGAAGGGAAGATCAGTGTTTCTTATCTTGCCATCGGTAGAAAAATCCAGCACATCCAGGAAATTCCTCTTCCTGGTGGGCAAATTTTGCCACTTCTTAAAAGTACTCAAATGACCCAGATAGTAAAAATGTGCTTGTATAATATGAAACTAACAGATATTAAAACCTGTGCCCTTTTCCAGACATCAGCTGTGTGCCCATGCACAGGCAGTGCCACTTGTGCCCTGAGGTGCTGAGCTGGGATTGGCATCTCTCAGAGAGGAGCTGAGGGAGAGCAGAGCACCTTGCAAGCTGCAGGTCCCTGACAGCCCCAGAGGGCTCCTGTCCCAAAAACATCTGCTCTGCTCCAGGCAGGAACAGGGACTATCATTGTGCTGGGATCATCAGAGAACTGAGGTGTGTGCTGGAATTCAATCCCCTCCCCATCCCGCAGCAGCCCTGCATTTCCCTCCTCCAGCCTTGGTCTCCAGCACAGCCATGGAGGCTCTTTGGGCTCTGGACTTTTCCTGCAGCCACCAAGGGCAGCTGAGCTCTGCCTTTGGCACAGTCAGCCCTGCCCAGCCCAGGCAATGCCCAGCAATTCCTTGTGTGTGCCTGGCCTTGCTGTCAGCCCCGGCAGCGGCTGCGTGGCCCCTTTGTGCCGCGCTGGCCCAGCCATGGTGCCACAGCCCCTGTGCAGGCCCAGGGCAGGACAGGAGCATTGCGGGTGGGAACGGCCCCTGTGCCGTGGTGCCCACAGCAGCCTTGGGGCTCTGTGCCCCATGGCCTCCCTGCTGGGCAGCCTCTGCCAGCTCCTGCACAGCCCGTGGCACCTGTGGGCCTGCACAGACAGCCCTGCCCCGGGCTCTGCCGGGCTCTGGGCCAGCAGAGAGGCCGGGCAGGGCTGGCCATGGCCGGGAACAGGCCCTGAGCCCCGCAGGAGGATGGAGCTGGGCCACAGCCAAACTGCCCCGCAAACCTGGGCTGAGCAGCCAGGGCTGGCAATGGCTGGGGACAGAGGCTGGCACTGACAAATGTCCTGGGCCGTGTTCCTGCTCTGTCCATGCCACCAAGGGCACAGAGCAGCCTCCTCTCTGGGCCACTTGCCTGTTTTCAATGCCTTCCACAGGCGCTGGCCCTGCCCCACAAGGCCTGGGCTGAGTCCTGCCCCTGCACGCTCACACAGGCTGAGATGGACACTGATGGTTTCTGTGCCAGGCTCTCTCAGCCCAGCCCAGCTCCCTCCAAGCTCTGCCAGCTGCCCTGAGCTCTCGGCAGCACCAAGGGCCTCTCCCCAGCACAGCCCAGCCGGCTCTGGCCCCACAGCTCTGCTCAGGGCAGGCTGCTCTGGGCAGGGGCCCCACGGCCTCAGCCCCTCGGAAGGGCACAGCAGCAGCTGCAGCTCAGACAGGACTCAGCCCCAGCCATGGGGAAGGTGCTGGGCCAAGGGAAAAGGAGGCTCCCTGTGTGCCCTGCTCCCGTCTCCCTGAGGTGCTGAGAGCTCTGCAGCCCCTGCTGCCATCCCATCTGCCCAGGCCAGCACAACAGCCCTGGCCTTGGGGCCCTCAAGAGCTGCTCCTGCTCCAGGCCCAGGGCCCATCCCAAAGCTGGGGCAGCCAGAAAGCTGTGCCCATTTCTGTTCATTCCTGCTCTGGTGAGGATGGATCCTCAGCCCATTGGAGGTTGCTGATGAATTTTACTACTCCAGAGACCTCTTCCTTCTTGAGCTCTTCAGTTACGGAGTTCAGTGAGAAAAGCTCATAACATTTGTTCAAAACAACCAAACAAGAAAAGTGCCTGGGAATGATTTAAGTTTTCAATTCTTCTGATTTAAAAATCAAGACCCTTCATGGCTGACAATCAATCAGACTTTGTCCTCAACCCCTCCCCACCATTTCCCTCATCCAACCCCCAGTACTCCTACAGATCAGGAACAGTGTGGCCAGCAGGAGCAGGGCAGTGATTCTTCCCCTGTGCTCAGCACTGGTTGGGCAGCACCTCGAGTGTTGTGTCCAGTTCTGGACCCCCCAGTTTAGGAAGGACATGGAGGGGCTGGAGCATGTCCAGAGAAGGGCAACAAGGCTGGTGAGGGGTCTGGAACAGAAGTCCTGTGAGGAGCTGCTAAGGGAGTTGAGGTTGCTTATCCTGGAGAAGAGAAGGATCAGGGGAGGCTTCATCACTCCCTACAACTCCCAGACAGGAGGGTGCAGCTAGATGGGGTTTGGGATCTTCTCCCAGGGAACAGTGACAGGACAAGAGAACATGGTCTTAAGATGCAACAGGGGATGTTTAAGCTGGACATTAGGAAATACTCTTTGCAAAATGGTGACTGGGCATTGGAATGGGCTGCCCAGGGAGGTGGGTGGGTCATCGTCCCTGGAAGTGTTAAAGGAAAGACTGGATGTGGCACTCAGTGCCATGGTCTGGGGGACAAGGTGGTGTTGGGTCACAGGTTGGACTTGATGCTCTCCAAGGTCTTTTCCAGTGTGGTTGATTCTCTGATGATGGTGACACTGCAGGGCCCTGGGGAAGCAAGGGGCCATTGTGACACTGCAGGGCCTGGTGGCACTAAGAGGACCAGAGTGACACTGTGTACGACATGGCACCATAGAGCCAAGGGGCCATTGTGACACTGTGGGGCTAAATGCAAGCAAGGAGTCCATGGTGACAGTCTGGGGCCTGGTGGAACCACAGAGGCCACTGTGACACTGTGGAACCAAGGAGATCATTGCTGCGCTGCCAGACCTCATGGAACAAAGGATCCATTGTGAAACTCCAGGGTCTTGGGGGCCCAAGGCACCATTGTGACACTGTGGGGGTCAAGGATGCAAGGGACTTCGTGACACCAAGGGATCCCATGGAACCAAAGGCACACTATGACACTGGGAGGCCTCATGGAATCATGGAGACCATTGTGACAGTCGAGGGACAAAAGGAACCATGGTGACACTAAGTTGGCTGGGAGTGTTGATCTGCTGGAGGCTAGGAGGGCTGTGTGCAGAGCCCTGGACAGGCTGGATCCAGGAAGCCAAATCCAACAATATGAGGTTTAACAAGTCCAGGTACTGAGTCCTGCACTTTGGCCACAACAACCCCTGAAGCGGTGCAGGCTGGTGACAGATTGGCTGGACAGCAGCCAGGAGAAATGGACCTATGAGGACTGATGGAAAGCAGGCTGGACATGAGCCAGCAGTGTGCCCAGGTGGCCAAGAAGGCCAATGGCACCTGGCCTGGATCAGGAACAGTGTGGCCAGCAGGAGCAGGGCAGTGATTCTTCCCCTGTGCTCGGCACTGGTTGGGCAGCGCCAAGAGTGCTGTGTCCAGTTCTGGGGCCCTCAATTTAGGAAGGACATGGAGGGGCTGGAGAGTGTCCAGAGAAAGGCAACAAGGCTGGTGAGGGGCCTGGAACACAAGTCCTGTGAGGAGTGGCTGAGGGAGCTGAGGTTGTTTATCCTGGAGAAGAGGAGGCTCAAGGGAGACAAGGCAGTGTCAGGGCACAGGCTGGACTTGATGATGTCCAAGGTCTTTTCCAGCCTTGCTGATTCTGTGATTCTCTGAAACCACCCTTGCAGCAGTTGCAGGATGAGCCCTGGGCCTCCTCTCCAGAAGGTCCAGCAGCCCAGGTCCCTCAGCTTCTCCTCACAGCCCCAAAGCCCATCCTGTCAGTCCTGCAGAGCCTCTGCAGCTCCTCCTCCTTGCCCAGAACAGGGAGCCCCACAGCCAGACACAGCAGCCCAGATGTGCCCCCCTGGCCTGTGGTGCCTCTGGCAAGGGAGCAGCACGAGGCACTGCAGGAGCCTGCAGACAATTCCTGAAGCACTTGGAGGATGATCCTGCTCCCAAAGGGATGTTCCCATGGTGCCATGAACTCAGGAACTGAAATGGGGACTGGGGCCAGAGAGGAAAGGGCAACCAGGGATGGGCTGATTGCAGGGGAGGGAACAGGGGTGGGCAATAGGAAGAAATTTGCACCAAGAAGGGTAAAGAAAGCCAAGGTGATGCAAAGGAAATGCTGAGGGCAGTTTGGGGGTGGCTGCCAGGCAGCCCTAGTTCTGAACAACAATGTCTGCAGTGGCACAGGAAATTCACAGCTCATGAGAACAAACATTCTGGCTGACTTCAGAGGCCACCACAAACCTGAGTGGTTTCCCTGCTGTCCCCCAGCCCTGCCTGGCCCCAGGGGCTGATGATGGCATTTGTGCTCCCTCAGGTTCATCTCCCCACACCAACACCATGGGGGTGCTCACGCCTGCTCTGGGCAGTGCAAACAGGGGCTCCTGAGCCAGTGCTGCCGTGTCTGTGCCTGCAAGGATGCGGCACCTGTGTGAGCTGGGGGAGAGGCCAGGGCTGCAGAGGGGGGATGTTGTTGGCAGGTGCATGAGGACGCTCTGGGACGCTGCCCTGGGGTGTCCAGCACAGTGGGGATGGATCAGCCCCTGCTCTGCTGCTCCTTCCCATCTCCCCCAGGCACCTTGCAGAGCCCCAGCCATGCTGTTTGCCCCCAGCCTGCCCACGGCCACCCTGGGGCTGCTCACGGGGCTTTTCTCTGCTGAGCATTGGCCTGGGCGTGTTCTGGAGAGAGCCTGGGCAAGGAGCCTGGAGCCCCCAGGCCCTGCCCTGAGGCGTCAGCGCTGCCCCAGCAGTGCCCATGGCCTGTCCCTGCTGCAGCCCCGGCACTGCCACCCCCAGCACTGTGCCCGGCCCCGAGAGCACTCAGGCCCTACAGCAACACCAGGGCCAGGAGGGCAGCGGGGCAGGGGCACGGGAGCAGCACTGGCAACACCAAGTGCTGCTGCTCCTGGGCACAGCTGCTGTGCCAGCACTGATCTGCCCCCAGCTCTGCACACAGACATTGCTGCTGCAGCTGCAGAGAAGGGAACAAAAAGGGGATCTCTGCGGAAAAGTTGTCTGGGAGATCCTTGAGTTCCTTTAAAGCCACCAAGAGCTTAAGCCCTCATTGATACAGTCTGTGGCCACAGGGAAGGTGGAGAGAAACAATATTGAGAAATGGAACAAACAATTACATTGCTTTGTGGACAATATTCTAAAAGTAATACAAAGAAAAAGAACCTTCAAAATGAAACCAACAAAAAGTATCAAAAATGTCTTTTATTACAAGTGATTTGCAGAAATTGGCCAGCAGTTTAATGTTTCCAAAACCATCCAGTCATCTGTCTACATACTGCAGCCTTGAGCTCCTGATTCCTCAGGCTGTAGATGAGGGGGTTCATGGCTGGAGGCACCACCGAGTACAGAACTGACAGGGACAGATCCAGGGATGGGGAGGAGATGGAGGGGGACTTCAGGTAGGAACATGCGCCAGTGCTGATGAACAAGGAGACCACGGCCAGGTGAGGGAGGCAGGTGGAAAAGGCTTTGTGCCGTCCCTGCTCAGAGGGGATCCTCAGCACAGCCCTGAAGATCTGCACATAGGAGAAAACAATGAACACAAAACAACCAAATGCTAAAGAGATGGAAAATACAAGAAGCCCAAGTTCCCTGAGGTGGGATTTTGAGCAGGAGAGCTTGAGGATGTGTGGGATTTCACAGAAGAACTGGCCCAGGGCATTGCCATGGCACAGGGGCAGAGAAAATGTATTGGCCGTGTGCATGAGAGCATTGAGAAAGGCACTGGCCCAGGCAGCTGCTGCCATGTGGGCACAAGCTCTGCTGCCCAGGAGGGTCCCGTAGTGCAGGGGTTTGCAGATGGACACGTAGCGGTCGTAGCACATGATGGTCAGGATGAAATACTCTGCTGAGATGAAGAACATAAAGACAAAGAGCTGTGCAGCACATCCTGTGTAGGAGATGGTCCTGGTGTCCCAGAGGGAATTGTGCATGGCTTTGGGGACAGTGGTGAGGATGGAGCCCAGGTCGGTGAGGGCCAGGTTGAGCAGGAAGAAGAACATGGGCGTGTGCAGGTGGTGGCCGCAGGCTACGGCGCTGATGATGAGGCCGTTGCCCAGGAGGGCAGCCAGGGAGATGCCCAGGAAGAGGCAGAAGTGCAGGAGCTGCAGCTGCCGCGTGTCTGCCAATGCCAGCAGGAGGAAGTGGCTGATGGAGCTGCTGTTGGACATTTCTTCACTCTGGCCATGGAGTCCTGTTGAAGGAGGACACAGTGACAAGTCAAGGTAGACACTGCTGAGCAGTGCCCAAGCCCTTTCTCCCAGCCCTGACTCTGATGCTCTGTGCCACCCAATTTTCCTTTTATCTGGCACAGAGCCCTTCCTTCAGCCCCATGCCTGGAGCTCTGCTGGGATCTGGCCCCGTTGCTGTGATGAGCAGGGGCTCTGCCCATGGACACCGAGGGGTCAGCTCTGCTCTGCAGCACTGGGGTCATGGGAACAGGGACAGGGGCCAGTCCTGGGGTTGGACTTCATCAGCCCAAACTGCTCCTGAGGCAGAGGAGCTTGGCAGCATCTCCTGTGCCAGGGCTAAGGAACGGTGATGGCCAAAGGCAGCTGGAGAGGGTTTCCTGCTGTGCCCAGGGAGATCAGAGAGAACTGTGCAAGGCAAGAGCATTGCCTGTAACTCAGTGAAGGGTGAGGGGAGCTGCTCTGTCACTCCATCTGTCCCCAGCTGCCCTTTCTGAGATCGAGGGCAGTCCCTGTGTTCCCCTGGAAATCAGCCTGACACAGCTGAGAGCAGAGGGAGCCACAGCAGAGCAAACTGGCTCAGCCTTTCTCAGAGTCTCAGCCCCACTCCTAGCCAAGGACACTCCTGTCCCCAGTGTCCCCTGGAGGCAGCTCACAGCTTGGATGGCATCCCCAGGACACACCCAGGGTCCTGTCCATGGCTCTGCTGGAGGAGAGTCAGCTCATTCCCAGCCTCCAGCCTGCCCTGCCCAGAGCTCCCCAGGGCAGAGGGAGCTGGGACACCCCATTGCTGTGCTCTGCCTGCACAGGAGGAGCCCAAGGGCTGGGCCTGAGCCTGCAGCTGGAACTGCCATTCCCAGAGAGCCCGTCAGCAATGCCAGGATCACCTGGGCAAGGCAAGGAGAGAGAGAGACCTGGGCTCTGAGGAAAAGCCTTTCCCTGCACAGCCCTGCACAGCCCCTCCCAGGCAGCAGCAGTGCAGGACTGTGGCCCTCAGGCCCTGCTCAG
Organism: Hirundo rustica; assembly: GCF_015227805.2. Lineage (NCBI taxonomy): Eukaryota > Metazoa > Chordata > Aves > Passeriformes > Hirundinidae > Hirundo > Hirundo rustica. The sequence goes on along the minus strand of NW_026690444.1, from coordinate 2,770 downwards.
CAGGAATGGGCACATGGCAGGAGAGATGCCCTTCATCTCTGGAGCTGCTCTGCCAGCCCAGGAGGGGACTGAGGGCCCCGAGCCCCCGGGCTGAGGTCTGTGCTGGCTGGGAGGGGACACAAGAGCTGTGCTGCTCAGGGCAGTGTGTGCGCTGCAGGGCAGGGCCGGCAGGTGCCACATCTCCCCTGCAGCAGGGCTTCCCTCAGCGCTGCCTCCCTCCCTCCCTGCCCATGGCTCTGCTGCTGGAGCTGTCCCAGCCCGAGCTGTTCCTGTGGCCCCGGGCTCCTTCCCTGCCAGTGCTGCCAGAGCCCAGCCCAGCCCCTGGGCCAGCTCTGCCCTGCAGCTGCTCGGGGCTGCAGGGATTAAAGAACAGCTCCCCCAGGCCTGGGCACCATGGAAAGGGGATGCTGCATGGATCTGGAGGCTGGGGAGCTGGAGGCACTTGCTGAGGATCCCAGGAAAACTCAGTGGGATGGTTTAAGAGCCTCAGCCCCTGCTCTGCCCTGCACAGCTGAGTTTCCATTGCCACCAAGCTGAGCCAGGGAAAAGCGGGAGCACAGATTCAGGAAAGCAGAGACCCAAGCAGGAAACCCCTGCCCTGAATGAGCTCATGAAAAGTCCCCTTGGGAATGACCTGGGCATGAGCTGGAGCTGTGAGCAGCCCTGGCCCACACAGCACCCTCTCCACAGCAGCAGGACCTGCCCTGGCAGGAGTCACTCCTTACACCCACAGCTCCTGTCCAGCATCCATGGGGAGCTCCCAGGCAGGCTGAGAGCTGCCCCTGGCAGGTGGCAGATCCCCTGGCCTGGCCAAGAGCCCTCAGGGCTGCAGGAGCTGCTCTGCAGGACAGCCCTGGGCACCCCTGGCTGCAGCCCCAGCTTCAGCCCCTGCAGCCGTCCCTGGCAGCAGGAGCCGTCCTGCCCTGTCCCTCTGATGGAGCCCAGGCAGCCCCGCTCTGGAGCACATCCTCCCCCAAACCAGGAACAGCAGCAGAGCCATCCTTACAGTCATCTCAGTCCTGTCAGGGGTCAGCTTTAGGAGATCCCTGCAGCCAGGGACTGACTGTGTCAAAAGCTGTGAAGATTTCTCCATGAATAATCTCAGAATTGTCCTCCCAGCTGCTTTAAGCTTCTGTCTGCTTCACTGCTCTCAGGTACCTGCAGGCAGTGCCCTCAGCCCAGCAGGGCTGGGAAAGGAGCTGCTCCTCAGAAGTGTCTTTTTCAAGCTCTTCTTGGTTGCCAGGAGCTTCCTCTGTGCCAAGAGCCCAGCCCAGCTCAGCAGCACAGACACAGCACAAGGACTTTAATGACCCTCTTGGGGCTTTGGTGCTGTTTACATCAGACTCAGTCCCTCAGAGTGTGCTCAAAAAACTTCTCAAGAACTCACAGTCAGATTCAAAGTCCAAAGTTTCTTTAACTTTTAATGGGTCCCACTGAGGGACACAACTGATAGGAAAGTGTCCCCAGGTTCTAGTTAAGCAGAACACTGCAAGCACTGTGGACTGGTGAGGACAAACAAGGAAAAGGTGTCTTTGAGTGCTGAGCAAACCTGGATGTGTTTCAGGAATGCAAATGTCCAAACCCCCAGCCCCAGCCCCTGCCAAGGCAGATCCTGTCCCTCCCTCCTTGCTCAGGGCTCTTCCCAGGGCACTGGGATGTGGGGATGTGCAATGCCAAGGGCAGCACCATGGGGCGGCCCCTGCCAGGCTGCTGAGCAGGGACAAGGAGGCAATGAGGCCCCAGGGCTGCAAGGGTCACTTGTCCCCTCCTGGCCTCAGTGCCAGGGCCAGCAGCCATGGCCAAAGTGCTGCAGGAGTTGGCTCTGTCAGGGCCTTTCAGCTGCTGCCCATCCCTGTGCCCTCTCCAGCCCAGGCTGTCCTACGGTGTCCATGCCCTGTGCCTCTGTCCCTGCAGGCTGTCGTCATCCCCTGGGTGCCCCACCTCTCTGGCCCCTTCCTTTGCTGACAGCTCTGCATCCTGCCTGCCTCTGCCTGGGCACACAGAGCCTTGGGCTGCTCCAGACTGCTCGGGACATGTTGCACCCCAGCCCTAACTTGGGAGAGAAATTTCTTTCTCTTTGTGCTCAGTCTGGATTTTCCCAGCTGCCCTTTGCATTATTTTTTTCTTTCTCTGGCTATTTTCTGCCGTGTCAAAAAGATCCACCATCTCTGAAACCACCCTTCAAGCATTCCCAAGTCTTCCCTCTGCTTTCCTCATTCTCCACTCCACTGAGCACAGAGTTCATTTTCCCTATATAATGGTCTTTTGCTTGAGGCCATGGGCACCTGGAAAAGAGGAATGGTTTTTTTCTGTAGGAAGGAAACCACAGAACCTCATTAATTTGAAGGCAGATGGGAGGCACTCACCAGAGGCCAAGGCAAGCCAGACCTGTTTGTCCTTGCAGCTTTTTTTCTGAGAGCAACCTTTGGATATATGGGGAGTTTGGAGGTGGATTTCCATTTCAGCCATGAGTGCCTGTACCAGAATGACAATTCTCCTCCACAGGAAGGAAAGGGCAGAGCCCCAGTGTTTCAACGGCTGATTAGAGGCAGCCCCAAGGAGGCTGAGGCCAATGCCAGCAAGATCTGTTTGTCTTGTCTGGTTCTGTCTGGTAGCAATCCTTGGATAAAAGAGAATTTGGGAGGTCAAATTCCAGTTTTGCCCATGCGTGTCTGGACAGGAAGAACAGTTCTTTTCCATAGGAAGGAGCCCTGTGTTTCAAAGGCAGATGCATTGCTGCGGGCCATGCCAGGATGTCCTGACAGTAGCA
>NW_026690443.1:0-27275 GCF_015227805.2 Hirundo rustica | reverse complement strand
CAGGGGTTCCTATAGTGGACCCAGGCCCCGGCATCGCCCGGCACAGCCGCGCCAGCCCGGCCCGGCACCTTGCGGAAGCCGTAGCGGTAGAGCTGGCGCACGAAGCTACGGAACTGCGTGGCTCTGAAGGCGTTCGGGGCCGGTCCCTGGGCACCGCCCGGCCTGAGCAGCTCCCGCTCGAACAGGGAGCAGTCTACGAGCAGCCCCCAGGCCTCGCTGTCCCAGCGCAGGGAGCGGACACAGGGGTCATTCACCAGGCTCCAGAGCTTGGCGGGGAAAGTGCCGGCGCCGAGCCCGGCGGGCAGCGGCAGCTGCGCCATGGCATCCATCGCTGCCTTGGCCACAACGCCCGGAGCGCAACGGCCGCGGCTGCACCGGTGGCGCGCGGCCTGAGGGGGGCGCTCGGCCCCGCGCGCGCCCGGCTCGGTGGGGACGAGCGTTCAGAGCCAGCGTGAGTCATTGAAAACCGACACAGTCACGGACAAAGACCCTCTAACGAATTAAAGTTAGAAAGTGGTATGTTTATTCACCGGCAGGCGGCACGGGAGTCATCTCCGAAAGGCGTGGCCACCCCGAACAAGGCTCTTTGCTCTCTATTTATTTTCCAAGATCTTACCTACAATACATATGCATAACCCCAGCACTGCCCATCCCCGCTCTGTATTAAAATGAGGCTATTAGTCCTTCATGCGTGTGCAATCCTTCTCTTGAATTGGGTCGCTGGTCTCGAATTGGGTCAGTGGTCTCAAAGGATGAAGCAGGAGAGTCTTCATCAGGTCTCTGTGACCCTCTGGCCTTCTTCCAACCTTTAAATACTCTCCCTATAGTCTCTGTGTCATGATGCATTGCAATCAAAGATCTCTTGCTTTCTAATTTTTTCTTCTTTTCTTTAATCCATGGTGTTTCAATAATTGTGCAACTGAAGTTCATCTCTAAAGGCACAGGCAATATTTCTTGAACAGTAGTCAAGTTTGCCTTTATATGTTGCTGGCATACAACATATGCCTAATAGGAAAAATCACATTCTTCCATTTTCACAAAGTTACAAATGCACAAGTTAAATGAAGTTTTCTTACACAGTTGCATTTGTAATTTTGAGCATCTGAATCAGAGACTTACAGGAGATAAAATCATAAGCTTTCCCTTGGCACTTCTATTTACCAGTCACATTCTAATGCAGTGGTGCTGCATTGGCTGTGGCTATAGTGATAGTCATAAATGCCACAACTTTCCAGGCTATACCTATTTGATTACCCATTACAATTACAAGCTTTCCTATTTTTCAAAAAGTTGTGTTATTATACTTATCATTTATTTTCCCAAGAAAGTTTTAATTTTAGTTCATTGTCATCACCCAATATAACTTTCCCAATATAAGTTTCTCAGGAGCTTTCTTCACTCCTGAGTGATGGATCCAGGTGCTTTGTTCCTTGATCTTGATTGTATTAAAGATGATGAGGAGCACTTGGAATGGTCTCTTCCACTGTGGTTCCAAAGTTTTTTCTGCAAAAGACTTAATGAATACATAATCCCCAGGCTATACTTCGTGTACTAGTCCATCTAGTTCTCTGGTTTGAGCCCCAGTTTTATAATTTGCTGCTTAATTTAATGCACAATTTTGAAATAAAATATGGCCCCCTATCTAAAAACATTGTGGCTGGGACTCCAAAGCATGGTATTATTTCTTATAAGACTGCTTTGGTTACCTCTTGCACTTTGGCAGTTCTGGTAGGGAAAGCTTCTGGCCACCCTGAAAAGGTATCTGTTAATACCAATAGGTATCAGTACCCTCTTTTCCCAATTTGCCCAAGCCTTGGTTTAAAAATATTCTTGGGATTAGTTTGGAGGCAAAGGCTACATTGGCAAGTCACCTAAATTATTATATTTTACAAATTTCAAGCTATGATTCTATCTTTCAAATAATGATACAAATCATCTATTCCCCAATGTGTTTTTCCATGTTCCTCTTTCACTAATGACTATAGCACGTAAGAGGGGAATACAAGTCTTCCTTTCCTTTTATCTGTAATAGCCCACCCCTCTTGTCCTTTAGACTGTGCTTTGGCTTACCTTCAATGAAAATTTGCTCCTCTGGAATTAAGGCTGCCTCAACAGTTTCAACAGTTACCTCACCTTTAGCGGTTTCTTTTGCCTTTCTGCCCGCCAGCTTGTCTTCTTCCTCCAATTCAGAGCTCACTTTTTGGTGTGCTTTGATATGCATGATGGCTACATTTTCAGGTAGCTGGACTCTCTCCAACAGTTTTATTATCTCTTATGCATGTTTAATACTTTTTTTTCTTGTCAATTCAACAACCCTTTTTCTTTCCAGACAGCTCCAAGTGCATGAACTACCCCAAATGCTTACCTTTAGTCTGGGTAGATATTAACTTTCTTTCCTTTTGCCAGCTCTAAAGCCCGAGTTCAGGCAGTTATTTCAGCCTTCTGTGCCGAGGTGTTGGTTGGTAATGGTCCAGACTCTGTGACCTCTCTGCTCATGGTAACCACATACCCAGCATGCCTTCCACTGATGACACAGCTGCTTCCATCAGTGGACCAGGTCTCAGTATTCTCTAGCAGGGTGTCCTTCAGATCCAGGCAACTGGAGCAGGTGGCTTCGATGGCCTCCAGGCACTCATGGATCACTGGTTCTCCCATGCTCCTGCTGAGGAAGGAAGCTGGATTCACAGTGTTAGTTACCACAATCTCAACATCATCTTGTTCTACCATTATGGCTTGGTACTTCAGGAATCTCTGTGGGGAGGGCCAATGTCCCCCTTTCACTTTTAGGACTGCAGACACTGTGTGGGATACTGGCACGGTCATCTTCTGGCCTAGGGTGAACTTGGGTGCTTCTTGGGTGTTCACTGCCACTGCTGCAATGGCTCTGAGGCACCCTGGCCGTTCCTTAGCTGCTGCATGCAGCTGCTCAGGCGACTGCCCTGTGACACGGGCCCAGGTTTTGTGCTGGTATTCCCAAGGCAATCCCCTGCTTCTCATGTGAAAACAAAAAGAACGGTTTACTCACGTCTGGAAGCCCCAGGGCTGGAGCTGACATGAGGGCCTTCTTTAGCTGGTCAAAGGCTCGAGTTGCTTCTTTTGGAGATCCCTGCTCCCTTCCGTGATCAGGGCATACAGAGGTTTAACAAGCAACCCATAGTTAGAAATCCACAGTCTGCACCAACCTGTCATGCCTAGAAAAGTTCTCAGTTCTTTTACTGTCTGGGGTTTTGGGGTCTGGCATATTGCTTCCTTGTGGTCCTGCCCTAAGGTTCTTGGTGCAGTACCAACCTCGTAGCTCAAGGAAATAACTGTCTGCTTCACCATCTGGGCTTTCTTCTGGGATATGCGATACCCCTGTAGGCCCAAAAAGTTTTGGAGGCTTGCCATCCACTCCAGACATGCCTCTTGAGTTTTGGTAGCTATCAGGAGGTCGTCCACATACTGTAACAGTTGTCTTCCTGATGGAGCTTCCCAGGAATCCAGATCTTTTGCTAGTTGTTCTCCAAACAAGGTGGGCAATTTTTTTTTTTTTTTTTAACTCCTGCAGAAGCACTGTCCATGTGAGCTGAGTTTTTTAGTCAAATGCAAAAATGTTCTGGCTGGCTTCACTGAGAGGAAGGAAAAAGAAAGCATCCTTTCAATCTAAAACAATAAACCATGTTAGTTCAGGTGTTAAACAAGTTAACAAAGTGTAAGGGTTGGGAAACACTGGGTATAAATCCTCAGTTATCCTGTAAACAGCTATGATCCATCAGGCTTTTTAACAGGAAAAAAAATTCAATCACTGGGCTAATCCCTTAACTGTTCTTCAGGGGGTATTGCTTAACTCGAACTAGTTGGTTTTGTTTGTTTGTTGTTTTTTGTGGGGGTTTTTTGTTTGTTTGTTTGTTTTTTAAACTTAACTTGCTCTGAGGGTGCATTCTTTGCTCTCCTGGTATGTTAGAAGCTCAGACCCCAGAAAATACTTGATCTATTATTTTCCTGTAAATCTCACCTTCACTTTTAACTTTAGCCTCATTAGTTATCTACATCAAGCTTAACAATTCCACATATTGTTGGTCCTCAACCTCCAAAGTAATCTCTCCTTTTTTTTTTTTTTTTTTTTTACCTCTAATAGTTCCAGTAGATCCGTGCCCAAAAGTGCTGATGGAGCCTTGGGCATACATAAAAACCTGTGAATTCCCAATTATTTCCCAAGTTTATATTTCAATGGCCTACAAAAACAGGCTTTTTCAGATTGGCCAGTTACCCCTTTTACCATAACATAATCATCTGTTATTGGTATTAAAGCTTTATTTAACACTGAATATGTTGCCCCTGTGTTTATCAAAACTTCTTTTTTCTGTTGTTTTGGGGTTTTGTTGTTGTTGTTGTTTTTGTTTTTGTTCTTTGTTTTTTGTTCCCTAGTTTCATTATAACTAGAGGGTCTCCTAGGGTAAGATCCTCCGGTCAGTCTCAGGTTTTCTTAACATGAGCAACCACCACCTCCCCGTTGTGATGTTCTCTTCTTTGGTTTGTTTCTGAGTCAGTTATGCTGTAGGAACCTTTGGAGAGGGCTCCTCTTCCTCACTGTCACTGCTGGGCAGTGGGAGAGATTTAGGAGTAAGTGGAGTACTCGGAGTAGGGGATAAAATAGAAGGTGAAGACGGAGTTGAAATAGAAATAAAGATGGAGTTGGAGTTAAAGCTGGAGCTGGAGTTGAAACAGAAATTGTTTTACTAAATGTGTTAAAATCTTTACTCCAAATCAGCTTGATCAAGGAGCTGTTGTTTACACTGGACACATTCTCTGTACCAGTTAGCAGAAGAACAATAGTAATGTCCTGCACAAATTTTACACTGCAAATGCACCCAGGCACAGTGACAACCTCTAGATGCACCAAAAGCTGCAGGAGAATTCCCCAAAATACAAGCTATTCCATTCACTTCTTCTTGACTTTCTAAATTCTCCACGGCCCGTTGCTCCCAATCCAGAGCCACAGTCTCCCAACAGACATCTGATATAAACCTTCTAAATACGTTCTCTCATTTTCTCTGTCTATTCACCAGCTTGCTGAATTCACAAACTCCTACGAGTCAAGCCCAAACCACTGAGGTAAAGGAATTCTTTTTATTCATCTGGCCAGATCAAGTTCTCAGACTGAAGTTACCCGTTATTTTAATTACAACAACCTACAAATACAGTCTCCATACCTAAAATCACAACTAAGCTCTTGTCAAGGGTTTCTATTACTTCGTGGCAAACTGGTCTTGTCCTTTGTCTGTCCTCAGTCTATTTCAAAAGCATTCACGCCTCAGCTCTCAGAGGCTAATCAACTCTTCAACCTCAGCATGTGCTGCACTTAAAACTCTTAACACAAGATGGATGTTGCCTGAAAAATACAGTTACAGTGAATAACCAAAACACACGCACCACAGTCACAGCAGGGAGGGGGCTTTAAGGGTTTTCATACACCCCACTCGCTTTGTTTTTCCCCGGCCGTTTCAGTCTCCTGAAAACGGAGCCGCGGGTCCAAACTCCTCAATCGCTTTGTGCTGGTAGCACGTCTCAACAAACTCTCTCTCAATCGTTCTCACAGTCAGGACACATTCACACAGTGTAACAACCACAAATCAGGATTTGCCCTGACAATTGCTAGTCCCGGATTCTAGCAAACTGAGCCCTCTATGGCACAGCAAATGGAAAAATCCCTTTCTGCCAGCAACAACAATCCGAGCTCTCCACGGCCCGGTACAACAGCTTAACAGCTTTCTCTGCTGGCAACCAAGTACAACTGCCCAGATACCAATCAAGCTTGCAAGCACACTACAGAGGCACAAGTTGTGCGTGGGACGTCTCCCACGACTTACCAACAGCCTTTCCTGACCATGCGTACGCCTTACAGGTCAAATCACTTACAACACAAACTCTTACCAAACACAACACACACGGTGCACCAATAATTCTTCCACAGCCTAGACACGCAAACCCACAAAACACAAATCTGTGCACACTACACACACACCTGGCACGCACGGAGCCGCAATCAGGATTTTCTGCGACCCACAACAGGACCCTTTGCATCCTAAAACTCAGGCTAGCCGCTCGAATTATGGATGACCAAGGTACCTTTAAACCACAAACTGACAACAAAACCGGTTATCCTACTGCCGCTGTTGCCCTCACCACGGGTCACAGATTATCAAGGCACAAAAAAACCGGTTGCCGCTCCCCACCACGGGACACGGGTTACCAAACCAAACCAAGCCGAACCAGGCTCTGCAGAGCTGTCACAACTTAGGCAGGCGTTGTGCACGAGACGTCTCTCAGTGTCTTACCAACCGCCTATACCAAAAAGGTACCTATTTTTCAAGTATAAATATACCTTTTTGTCCGGAGTTTTAGTAGTCAGGAGTTCTTGTCTGCTGCTGGATGAACAGGTTGAGCAGCGGAGCCCACTCTTCCAGGAATATCCTGGGGGTACCCTGAGGGGGTCCTCCACCCAAGCTGGTCCTACAGCCAAGCAGAACCTTCTCGTGCCTGGCTCTCCAATTGAGTCATTGAAAACCGATACAGTCACGGACAAAGACCCTCTAACTAATTAAAGTTAGAAAGTGGTATGTTTATTCACCGGCGGGCGGCACGGGAGTCATCTCCGAAAGGCGTGGCCGCCCCGAACAAGGCTCTTTGCTCTCTATTTATTTTCCAAGATCTTACCTACAATACATATGCATAACCCCAGCACCTCCCACCCCCACTCTGTATCAAAATGAGGCTATCAGTCCTTCACTCGTGTGCAATCCTTCTGTTGAATTGGGTCGGTGGTCTCAAATTGGGTCAGTGGTCTCCAAGGATGAAGTCAGGAGAGTCTTCATCAGGTCTCTGTGACCCTCTGGCACTGTCCAAGGTCCTCTGTGATTGATTGATACCAAGTCCAGGTGCTGGCCATTGTTCTTACTGGTTTCAATCTGTTCTTATGACGCTTCACTTACTCCACTTTTTCTATAAACAAGCTCATAATAGAACAGTTATCTCTAGCTTGGGCATCTAATAATCATTAACCTACCATTTACTAATCTAACTTACATCTTGATCAATAGAAATTGCTTCTAACCCTTAGCTAAAATCTTAACTCTTTAAAGTCATGTCTCATGGGGGTGGGGATAATGGGAATAATGGGAATGGGAATAATGGGAATAATGGGAATGGGAATAATGGGGATAATGGGAATGGGAAAAACGGGGATGGGGATGGGAATAGGAACTGGACGCTGTGGTGAGGGTGCGGGGAGCAGGAAAATCCACAGGGAGTTCTGGGAGAATGTGGGGGAAAATCCATGGGGAATGGGGAATTCTGGGGGGCAGTGGGGAAAATCTGCATGGAATTCCATAGGGGGATGTGGGGAAAATCCATGGGGAATTCTGGGGAGTTTTGGAGAGGTTTTGGGGATTTGGGGGGATTTTTTGGAGGTTTTTTAGGTGATTTTTTGGGATTTTTTTTGGGAAATTTTAATGGTTTTTGGAGATTTTTTTTTTTTTTTGCAATTTTTGAGGATTTTTCTGGGGGTTTTGGGGGAAATTTTTTTGTGTTTTTTTTTTTTAAGATACTTTTGTGGGGTTTAGGGGGCAATTTTTGGTGATTTTTGGGGGGATTTTTCAGTGATTTTTTTGGAATTTTTGGGGGAGTTTTTTTTGGGATATTTCAGGGATTTTGGGGGGAAAATTTTGGTCTGGGGCCGTCCTCTCTGTGCCTCAGTTTCCTTCCCAGGAATCGGGGTGGCTCCCTCAGAAATCCCAGGAATTTGGGGAATTTTCTAACCGAGAATCCTTGCCGTGCCTCAGTTTCCCTCCTGGAAATCGGGGTGGCTCCCTCAGAAATCCCAGGAATTTTAGGATTTTTCTCACCGGGAAATCCTCCCCGTGCCTCAGTTTCCCTCCAAAATCACAGTAGAGACCCCTTGCCCCCTCAGAATTCCAGGAATTTTGGGGAATTCTTTAATAAAAAACACTCCGTGCCTTAGTTTCCACCTTGGAAGTTACAAAAAACCCCCACCAAATCCCAGCGGGAATTCCGGGAATTTCCTCCCTCTGGAACCACGCCGTGCCTCGCTTTCCCCTCCCCCGGGACAGGTATGATCCCTCCTTTCCCATTTTCCCTTAAATCCCGGCGGGAATTTGGGGGGAATTCGGGGAATTCTCGCCTCACTTTGCTCTGTATATAAACGTGTAGCTGTGCATATCAATAAATGCGCGCTGATTGGCTTGCCCTGGCTGCCAATCACGTGTGCCAGCATCTGATTGGTTCACCCGCCTGTCAGTTAAAGTGGTGAAATGCGGTTGGCTGAGGGGCGGAGCGAGCGCAGGGCGGGAAGAGCCACGCCCGCAGCTCCGCCTTCTGGGCCTCGGTGCGGGAGAAAGCGCTGGGCGGGCGCGAGTGGAGCGAGCGCTTCCGCCTCCTCCCGGCCGCTTTCGACGCGCTGCTGTCGCGACTGAGGCCGGCGATCGGGCGGCGCGACTCGGCCCTGAGGAGAGCGGTGCCGACCGAGGTGCGCCCGGCGCTCACCCTGTGGCGCCTGGGAGCCGTCACCGAGTACCGGGCGCTGGAAGCCACCTTCGGAGTGTCCCGCAGCTCGGTGTGTAAAATCCTGCGCGACGTCTGCGGGGCCGTGGTGGCGATCCTGGGCCGGGACGGGGAGGAGCAGGAGGAGGAGGAGGAGGAAGGGGAGGAAGGGCTGAGGCTGCACCTGCCCAGGGACCCCGAGCGGAGCCGCAGCCTGGGCAGGGATTGGAGGCAGATGCTGGCAGGGTGCTGCGGCGTCCCGGAGGCTCCCAGGGAGAAACAGCGGGACTGGGGGGAGAATTCCCAAATATCCACGGATTCCGGGCAGAAATCAGGACGGTGGGGAGAGAATTCCCAAATCCTGGGAGGATTCTGGGCAAAATTTGCCAATTCTGGGGGAGAAATCCCAAATATCAGTGGATTCCGGGCAAAATTCACAACTTTTGGGGTCGGGTTCCAAAACTCCGGCGGACTCGAGCCTGAAATCCCAACTTTTGGGGGCAAAATCCCAAATCCTGGAGGATTCTGGCCAAAACTCACAGCTCTTGGGACTGGGATCCCAAATCCCGGTGGGAAGCTCCAGGAGGAGCGGCAGGAGGAGGAAAAACCCGGTGGGAAACACCCGGAAAAACCCAAAAATGTGGAATTCTGGCCGGGAGAGCCCCGGGAAGGCGGAGGAAAACTTGGGAATTCTGCCCAAGAAGTCCCGGGAGGCCGGGATTGCATGGGAGGACTTCAGGCAGTCCCGAGTGGCGCTGGAAAATTCCGGAAACCTGTCAGAAAATTCCGGAAACACCCAGATTCCATCGGGAAATCCCCAAATCCCGTCGGGAAATCCCCTAATTCCATCAGAAAATTTGGGAAACCCCCGGGTCCTGTTGGGAAATCCCCAAATCCCATTGGGAAATCCCCAAATTCCATCGGAAAATTCTGGGACCCCCCGGATCCCATTGGGAAATCCCCAATTCCTGTTGGAAAATCCCCAAATTCCATCGGAAAATTCTGGAAACCCCTGGATTCCATGGGGAAATCCCCAAATACTGTTGGAAAATCCCCAAATTCCATTGGAAAATTCCGGAAACCCCCAAATCCCAGGGGAAATCCCCCCGGAGCCGGCCTCGGTCCTGCAATTCCCGGATTCCCCGGGATTGCCGGATTCCCCGGATTCCCCATTCCCGCTGCCGCAGCTGGCCGGGTCCTGGCCCGGCTGCGGATCCCGATCCGGGCGCCCCCCGCCGGGCGCGGCTATCGTGACAATCGCGACGATCGGGGCGCGGCGGCACGCGCTGACACTCCAGGCCACGGCGGATGCGCTGCTGCCTCTGGAACGTGGAATTCCAGCAGCTGGGAATGGCGCCGAGGCACTCAGCGCTCTTCCGATGCCTCCAGTGCCAGAGGGGACGGGAACATGCCGGGAATTCCAGGAATTCTGATGGAAATTCTGGGAGTTTGGGTGGAAAATTGGCAAATTCAGGGAGTTTTGCTGGAGAATTGGGGAAATTTGGTGGAAATTTGGGGAATTTGTTGGAAATTCGGGACATTTGGCTGGAAATCTGGGGGGATTCTGGAAATTTGGAGAATTCCCCTGGAAATTCGGGGAATGCTGCTAGAAATTTGGGGAATGCTGCTGGAAATTGGGGAAATCTGGCTGAAAAATCAGGAACTTCTCTACATCCCAGGGACCCCACTGAGAATCCAGGAAATTCCTCTAGAAATCCCAGCAACCTAGCTGGAAATTTGGGAAACTGCCAGAAACTGGGGAAATTTTGCTGAAAATTTAGAAAATTCCACCGAAAACTTGGGGAATCTTACCGGAAATTCAGAGAGTTCCACCGGAAACTCGGGAAATTCCACTGGAAACTTGGGGAATTTTACCAGAAATTCAGGGAATTCCACCGGAAACTTGGGGAATTCCACTGGAAACTCGGGGAATCTTACTGGAAATTCAGGGAATTCTGCCAAAAACTCGGGAAATTCCACCAGAAACTTGGGGAATTTTAGTGGAAACTCAGGGAGTTCCACTGGAAACTCGGGGAATTTTACCAGAAACTTGGGAAATTCCACCAGAAACTTGGGGAATCTTACTGGAAATTCAGGGAATTCCACTGGAAACTTGGGAAATTTTACTGGAAATTCAGGAAATTCTGCCGAAAACTCACAAAATTTCACCAAAAACTCCGGAAATTCCTCTGGAAACTCAGGAAATTTTGCTGAAAACTCGGGAAATTCAACCGGAAACTTTGGAAATATTGCCGCAAATTTAGGAAATTCCACCGAAAACTTGGGAAATCCCACTGAAAACCCCAGGAATTCCACCGGCAATCCCGGCAGGCGCCTCCCCTGCGCCGCTGCCGCCCCGCCCATCGCTCCCTATTTCCTGGGCTCCGCCCGGGATCCGCTCCTGCCCTGGCTGCTGCGGCCTTTCCGGGAGGGGGAGGGGCGGGGAGGGGCCTGGGGCGGGGGAGGGGCGGTTTAACCGCGCCGCAGCGCTGGCTGCACGGGAGGCGCGTGCGGCGCTGCGGCGGCTGCGCGGGCGCCGGCGCTGCCTGGGCGAGCGCAACAACACCGAGCTGCGGTTCCTGCCCAGGCCGCTGCTGAGCTGCGTCCTGCTGCACAACCTGTGCCAGCTGCGCGGGGACCCGCTGCCGGCAGGGAGAAACGACGGGAGAACCAGGATAACAACCAGGAGAAACCATGGGATGGGAACAACCAGGAGAACACACGGGAGAACACACAGGAGAACACACGGGAGAACAGGGATAGCCGGGGGAAGCCATGGGGGAAGCCATGGGAGAAGCGGGACAGCTGACCAGAGAAGCCATGGGGTAACAGGGACAGCCGGGGGAACCGATGGGAGAACAGGGAGAACCGGGATAACCGATGGGATGGGAACCGGGATAAACCATGGGAGAACCGGGATAACCGATGGGAGAACCGGGATAAGCGACAGGATAATTGATGGGGGAACTGGGATAGACGGGATAACCAATGGGGGAACAATTGGGATAACCCATGGGAGAACCAGGATAACCCATGGGGGAACAACCGGGATAACCCATGGGAGAACCCACAGGAGAACTGGGATAGACGGGATAACCGATGGGAGAACTGGGAGAACCCACGGGAGAACTGGGATAGACGGGGGAACCAATGGGAGAACCCACGGGAGAACAGAGATAACTGGGGGAACCGGGATAGCCAGGGGAACCGATGGAACTCACAGGATGGGAACCCATGGGAGAACCGGGATAGACGGGATAGCCACGGGAACTGATGGGATAACCAACGGGAGAACCGGGATAACTGATGAGAGAACCCACGGGAGAACCGGGGCAACCCATGGGATAACCGGGAGAACCGGGAGAACCGGCAGGATAAGAACCGGGGGAACCGATGGGAGAACCGGGATAGCCGGGGGAACCAGGAGAACTGATGGGAGAACTGTGAGAATCGACAGGAGAACCAATGGGAGAACTGGGATAACCGAGGGAACCGGGACTCATAGGATATCCGGGGTAACTGGGGCAACTGGGATAACTGGGACAGCCAGCACAGCTGGGGTAACTGGGATAACTGGGACACATGGGATAACCAGGGTAACCAGGACACATGGGACAGCTGGGACACACGGGATACCCAGGGCACACGGGACACCTGGGACGCACCGGAAGCTGCAGGCGGATCCGGGGGACACCGAGGAGGGCTGGAGGCTCCGGGCGGCCATGGCAGTGGCAATGGAGCCCTGAGGGGTCAGGAACAGAACTTGGGGGTTCAGATCCAAAATCTGGGGGGCACGGACCTAAATTTGGGGGGATTGAGGGGTCTGGATCCAAAATTTGGGGGGTTTGGAAGTGAATTTGGGAGGGTTGAGGGGATTGGATTCCAAAATTTGGGGGGTTTGGAACCAAATTTGGGGGGGTTGGACCCCAATCTGGGGGTTTGGGGGGTTTGAATCCAAAATTGGGGGGGTTTGGAACCAAAATTGGGGGGGGTTGGAACCAAAATTGGGGGGGTTTGGAATCTAAATTGGGGGAATTGTACCCAAATTTGGGGGGCCTGGAGCCGAATTTGGGGTGTCTGAGGGGTTTGGATCCAAAATTTGGAGGGTTTGGACCTAAATTTGGGGAGCCTGAGAGGTCTGGATCCAAAATTTGAGAGGCTTGGATCCAAAATTTGGGGGATTCAGAGCTGAATTTGGGAGTTTTGAGGGGTCCAGATCCAAAATTTGGTGGGGTTGGGAAAAAAATTGGGGAATTTTACCCAAATTTGGGGGGTTCAAAGCTGAATTTGGGTGCTTGAGGGGTTCAGAACCAAATTTTGGGAAGCTCAGACCCCAAATTTTGGGAGCTCAGAGATTCCAGGAGCCGAATTTGGGGATTGCAGGGGCTCGAGGGTGAAATTTTGGGGGTGTTCGGATCCAAATTCAGGGATCTCGAGGGGTTCGGAATCAAAATTTGGAAGGATTTTGTGGGATTTTGGCCATTTCACTTTGATTTTGGGGATCCAGAACCCAAATTTTGAGGATTTTTGGGTTTCTATCCCAATTTTGACTGGCTCAGAACCCGCATTTTGAGGATTTTTGGGGTTTTAACCCAATTTTGGCCGGCTCAGGACCCAAATTTTGAGGATTTTTGGATTTTTTAACCCAATTTTGGCCGGCTCAGGACCCAAATTCCAGCTCCAAAAGTCCCAAATTGCCGGAAAATGCCCAGAATTTTCCCTCTACCGCTCCCCCCATCCCGGATTGCCGATAAAATCCTTGGAATTTTGTCCCCAAATTGCTTTTATTTGAATAAATAAACGCTACAAAAGGGGGGCGGGGGACTGAAAAGTGACGTTTATCCAAAAAATAAAAATCCCGGAAAAGTGATGTTTATCCAAAAAATAAAAATCCCAGAAAAGTAATGTTTATTCAAAAAATAAAAAATCCCGGAACAATCCCGGAACCGGGGGGGGGGGGCGGGGGGGGGAGGAGGAGAAGGATTAAGAACACCCCCAAAAATTTTTTGGGAATAAAACCCCTAAAATTGACTTAAGAAAATGGGAAGAAAGGGGAAAAACGGGAAGGGCGGGGTTAAAAAAACCCCAAAATTGGGGAAATAATGGAAAAATGGGAGAGAAAAATGTGGGGTAATGGGGAAAAAAAAATGAAATGAAATGAAATGAAATGAAATGAAATGAAATGAAATGAAATAAAATTTTAAAATTCAGAAAAAATGGGGGAAAAAAAACACAGAAAAAAAGGGGAAAAACATGGAAAAAGGGAGAAGAAAATGGAGAAAGAAAATCAGGAAATAGTAGAAAAAAATCAGAAAATATTGGGGAAAAAATCGGAAGAAAAAGGGGAAAAAAATCAGAAAAAAATAATAAATCAGAAAGAAAGGGGGGAAAACAGGGAAAAAAGGGGAAGGAAATGGGAAGAAATCAGAAAAAAAATAGAAAAAAAAACCTGAAAGAAAATCAGAAAAAAAAACCGGAAAAAAATCAGAGAAAAGGGGGGAAAACTGGGAAAAAAGGGGAAGAAAATGGGGAAAAAATCAGAAAATAATAGAAAAAAATCAGAAAAAAAAAAAATAGGGAAAACGGGGAAAAGGGGGAAGAAAATGGGGAAAAAAAGGGAATAAAATGGGAAAAAAATCAGAACAAAAAAAGGGAAAAAATCAGAAAAAGAAGGGGAAGAAATCAGAAAAAAAAAAATTTTAAAAAAATATGAAAAAAAGGGGAAAAAAACCCAGAAAAACAGGGAAAAAAAAGGGGAAGAAAATGGGGGGGGGAAATCAGAAAAAAACAGAAAAAATAGGGAGAAAAATCAGGGAAAAAAAGAAGGAAAATCAGAAAAAAGATCCAAAGAAATCTGAAAAAAAAATCCAAAAAACCCTAAAAAAATCCAAAAAACCCCTGAAAGAATAAAATAAAATAAAATCCCCAAAAAAGGGGGAGAACTGGCAAAGGCAGAAGGCGCAAAGGGCGCTGTGCGCGCTGAGGCCGGCGGCGCTGAGCGGCATCTCCTCCATGGCCGGGCTGGAGAAGGGCTCGATGGCGCCAGCGGCCGTTTGTCCTCCTCCGGCACCGCGCCGCCGGCGCCGCCCTTGCGGCCGGAGCGGGAATTGCGGGAATTCCGGGAAAAACGGGAAACGAGGGGTTAACGGAGAAATGGACAAAAAATCCAGGAGGAAATGGGGTTTTGGAGGGGGGAAAAATGGGGAATTTGGGAGAAAAAAAATCAGGATTTTATGGGGAAAATTTCGAGTTTTGACAGGGGAGATTGGGGGGTTAAAGAGGAAAAGAATGAAAATAAAACTGCTGGAAAAACGGAATTTTTTGGGGAAAAATTGGGATTTTATGGGGAAAAGATGGTGGGGAAATGATGGGAAAATCTACTCCAAAAAAGGAATTTTGGGGGGAAAAAATTGGGATTTTATGGGGAAAAGATGGTGGAAAAATGAGGGGAGAATCCAGTCAAGAAAATGAATTTTTGGGGGTAAAATCTATTAAAAAAAGATTTTTTGGGGGGGGGAAACAGGATTTTATGGGGAAAAGATGGTGGGGAAATGATAGGAAAATCTGCTCCAAAGAATGAATTTTGGGGGGAAAAAATTGGGATTTTTTAAGGGGAAATTTGGTGGGAAAATGAAGGAAAAATTCCACTCAAAAAACTGATTTTTTTGGGAAAAAAAATCGTATTTCAGGGAAAAATCTGGTGGGAACCCCCCACCCCTTCCCCACCCATACAAACCTTTAATTTTTCCAAATTTCTCTCCAAATCCACCCAAAATTTGGGGTGGGTTTTTTTTCCCTCCCCCCCCTTGGAGCCCCTCCCCATTTTCCCCTCCCCCACCCACTCAAACCTCCATTTTCTCCCAATTTCTCCCCAAAAACCTCTGGAATTCTGGGATTTTTCCCCTCCCCCACCCCTGAAGCCCCTCCCCCTCCAATCTGCCCCTCCCCCACCCACCCAAACCACAAATTTCCCCCAATTTTCTCACCCAGAACCTCCGCAATTCTGGGGTTTTTTTCCCCTTCCCCCAGCTTTTGAGCCCCTTCCCCACCCCCGTATGCCCCTCCCCTCCTGCTGGCCCCTCCTCCCCCAAACCTCCATTTTTTCCCAATTTCTCCCCAAATCCACCTGGAATTCCGAGTTTATTTCCCCCTCCCCCACCCCTGGAGCCCCTCCCCCACCCCCGCTCACCCCTCCCCCTCCCCTCCGGCCCCTCCCCCACGCACCGGTGGATGTAATTCCCGCCATTGGTCGGGAGGTCGGAGTTGATGACGAGCGACACCTGCTGGAGGTGGATGGCGCGTGCCTGGGGGGGAGGGGCGGGCAGAGGTGGGGGAGGGGCGGAGAGGTGGGGGAGGGGCGGCACTGACCAGCAGATCCGTGGAGTTTTCTCTTCTCTGCCCTTTCCCTGTGGGCTCTGGGCAGAGCTCTGTAAGTCTATGTGCCACTTGCCTGTGGCACTGTGGAGGTGGCCCGGAGGACCTTCCTGGAGCTGTGTGCTGGATTGCACATCAGCCCAGGCCGGGCTGCTCAGTGGCTGTCAGTTTGATGACTGGGTGTGGCTCTGGACACTTCCCATGGAGCGCCTCCAAGGCCTGGAACGTTGGAGCAGTCAGCACTGTGATGTCACAGAGAGGGGAACCTTGGATCTGCCAGCACGGTGATGGCCCAGAGAGGGGAACGTTGGGGCTGTGCCACTCCTGTGCCCTGGGCCAGAGTGGGCAGAAAAGCTGCATCTGGCCTGGAATGGCTGGAAATGTGCAAGGGCTGGTTGCAGGTGGTGGCCTGAAGAGGTGTCGTGGTGTGGTGCGGTGTGGCATGGAGCAGTGTAATGTGGGGATTGCAGTGTGGTTGGGTTTGTGAAAGTTGGGAGGGATGGGGATTGAAAGGGGGGATGGGGTGTTGGAGTAGGGGGTGGGCAAGCAAGAGGCAGTTTTGGGCGGGTGCTGGTGCTTGTAGCAATTGTGTAGAGGGCTGAGGTGGAGAGGCGAGTGTTTGGGAGAATAAGGTCAGCTGGTTCCAGCAAAGAAAGGAAGAAGGGAAGCAAAGAAGAAAGACAAGGGGGCTTTCTCCACTGGGATGAGAAGAATCCTTCCACTAGGCTGTCCTCAAGTTGCTTGTGCAGCAGATGGGCCTGAGGAATGGTCATTGCTCGCAGTCTCCTGTGCTGTGTGTTAGTGCAGCTGAAAGTCCTGAAGGAGGGAGCAGCTCTGCTGGGGGCAGAGTGGCCTTTTCCTTGGTGGGTTTTGTTGTTGGGTTCTTTTGTTTGTGTTTGTTCTTTCCTGCACTTTCCCTGTTGGCTCTGGGCAGAGCTCTGGAAGTCTGTGTGTGTCCTAGGGTGACTTTATGATGCTTGTTTCCCCTGTCGTCTGTTCTGTTTTTTCTGTTTATTGAGTTCTGTACCTTTAAGACTGGTTCTGAGAGCAAGGAGAAGCACAGAGGGTTTTTTGTGAAAAGTGCCTGACTCCTACACGTTCCTCTCCAGACCCGGTGTTCGGTGGAGGCTTGGAGAGACTGCAGGACAGAGATTTATTTTTCCTTTTGGTTGGTTTCAGCTAGCTAGGGCAGAGAAGTTCCTTGCCCTGGCTTTTTCCTTTTTCTTGGAAATGTTTAAACCTGCTCTGGACTGAAAACCCAGGGGAGCACTGGGGGCTGCACCTGCGGCCCACCGGGGCCTGGACCTCGGCATTTTCCAGCAGCGCCGGAGGGACTGGGACTGAGGAGAGACTGAGAGAGAGCCGAGCTACACCCACAGCAAGAACTTTCTCAATTTGCCATCTCACTCCAGAACGAGAGGTTTTATTGTTTCATATTATTCATTCTTTAAACTGGTATGCACTTTGTTTCTTAAGTAAAATAGTTTTTTCCATTTTTCTCCAAAGAAGATTTTTACCAGACCAGTTGGAGGGAGGGGCCATTTGGGTTTGCTTCCCGGAGGGATCCCAGTCAGGGGTTTTCTCCCAAATTTGTCCCTAAACCAGAATAAAGGATTACCATCTAACAGGTGGAATGCAAGTTGGTCCATCCAGGCTTTACTCATCATGCAGTCCTGGAGGCTTTGAGAGGGATTATCCCTCAGCTCCTGAGGAAAGCAGTTCTTGACCATACCAACCGCCAGACCAAAGAGCGCTGTTGAAAATCCTGTTCTCCTGTGTGTTTGGTACATCTGCTTCCCCTGAATAAAAACAGATCTTTTAAGAGTTAAGTTTTGATGGAATTGAAGAGTTCTTTATATTATTTCATGTTACTTTTGCCCATCCACTCAGGATGGTAGAAGGAATGAGTTACTTCCAGATACTGAGAGCACTCAGCTGTTTCTTGCAACTTGCAGAATGACTTGTGAGATGAGAGAGCAAATGTGTTTATGTACATGGACAGCTACAACAGGCCTCTGCTGCGTTTTTTAACTTAATAATTCAGCTTACAATTATTTCCTGAAACATATGTTTTTAGGCTGTTTTGAATGGAACCTACAAAGAAAACATGGAATATTAATTCTCTGGTGACATTACTTGTAAGATGTTTCCCCATAAAGGAAAGACATTGAAATATAAACTTGGGAAACAATGGGGAATTCACAGGTTTTTATATATGCCCAAGGCTCCATCAGCACTTTTGGGCAGGGATCTATTGGAACTATTAGAGGGAAAAAAAAAAAAAAAAGAAAAAAAAAGAAAAAAGAAAAAAAAAAGAGAGATTACTTTGGAGGTTGAGGACCAACAATATGTGGAATTGTTAAGCTTGATGTAGATAACTAATGAGGCTAAAGTTAAAAGTGAAGGTGAGATTTACAGGAAAATAATAGGTCAGGTATTTTCTGGGGTCTGAGCTTCTAACATACCAGGAGAGCAAAGAATGCACCCTCAGAGCAAGTTAAGTTTAAAAAACAAACAAACAAACAAAAAAAACCCACAAAAAACAAAAAACAAACAAAAAAATACCCCCTGAAGAACAGTTAAGGGATTAGCCCAGCGATTGAATTTTTTTTCCTGCTAAAAAGCCTGATGGATCATAGCTGTTTATAGGATAACTGAGGATTTATACCCAGTGCTTCCCAACCCTTACACTTTGTTAACTTGTTTAACACCTGAACTAACATGGTTTATTGTTTTAGATTGAAAGGATGCTTGCTTTTGCCTTCCTCTCCATGAAGCCAGCCAGAACATTTTTGCATTTGACTAAAAAACGCAGCTCACATGGACAGTGCTTCTGCAGGAGTTTAAAAAAAAAAAAAAAAAAAAAAAAAAATTATTGCCCACCTTGTTTGGAGAACAACTAGCAAAAGATCTGGAATCCTGGGAAGCTCCATCAGGAAGACAACTGTTACAGTATGTGGACGACCTCCTGATAGCTACCAAAACTCAAGAGGCATGTCTGGAGTGGATGGCAAGCCTCCAAAACTTTTTGGGCCTACAGGGGTATCGCATATCCCAGAAGAAAGCCCAGATGGTGAAGCAGACAGTTATTTACTTGGGCTATGAGGTTAGAACTGGACCAAGAACCTTAGGGCAGGATCACAAGGAAGCAATATGCCAGACCCCAAAACCCCAGACAGTAAAAGAACTGAGAACTTTTCTAGGCATGACAGGCTGGTGCAGACTGTGGATTTCTAACTGTGGGTTGTTTGTTAAACCTCTGTATGCCCTGATCACGGAAGGGAGCAGGGATCTCCAAAAGAAGCAACTCGAGCCTTTGACCAGCTAAAGAAGGCCCTCGTGTCAGCTCCAGCCCTGGGACTTCCAGACGTGAGTAAACCATTCTTTTTGTTTTCACATGAGAAGCAGGGGATTGCCTTGGGAATACCAGCACAAAACCTGGGCCCGTGTCACAGGGCAGTCGCCTGAGCAGCTGCATGCAGCAGCTAAGGAACGGCCAGGGTGCCTCAGAGCCATTGCAGCAGTGGCAGTGAACACCCAAGAAGCACCCAAGTTCACCCTAGGCCAGAAGATGACCGTGCCAGTATCCCACACAGTGTCTGCAGTCCTAAAAGTGAAAGGGGGACATTGGCTCTCCCCACAGAGATTCCTGAAGTACCAAGCCATAATGGTAGAACAAGATGATGTTGAGATTGTGTTCACTAACATTGTGAACTCAGCTTCCTTCCTCAGCGGGAGCATGGGAGAACCAGTGATCCATGAGTGCCTGGAGGCCATCGAAGGCACCTGCTCCAGTTGCCTGGATCTGAAGGACACCCTGCCTGAGAATACTGAGACCTGCTCCACCGATGGAAGCAGCTATGTCATCAGTGGAAGGCATGCTGGGTATGTGGTTACCATGAGCAGAGAGGTCATAGAGTCTGGACCATTACCAACCAACACCTCGGCACAGAAGGCTGAAATAACTGCCTGAACTCGGGCTTTAGAGCTGGCAAAAGGAAAGAAAGTTAATATCTACCCAGACTTAAGGTATGCATTTGGGGTAGTTCATGCACTTGGAGCCGTCTGGAAAGAAAGAAGGTTGTTGAATTGAGAAGGAAAAAAAAAAAGTATTAAACATGCATAAGAGATAATAAAACTGTTGGAGGCAGTCCAGCTACCTGAAAATGTAGCCATCATGCATATCAAGGCACACCAAAAAGTGAGCTCTGAATTGGAGGAAGAAGACAAGCTGGCGGACAGAAAGGCAAAAGAAACCGCTAAAGGTGAGGTAACTGTTGAAACTGTTGAGGCAGCCTTAATTCCAGATAAGCAAATTTTCATTGAAGGTAAGCCAAAGCACAGTATGAAGGACAAGAGGGATGGGCTATTACAGATAAAAGGAAAGGAAGACTTGTATTCCCCTCTTAGGTGCTATAGTCATTAGTGAAAGAGGAACATGAAAAACACATTGGGGAATAGATGATTTGTATAATTATTTGAAGGATAGAATCGTAGCTAGAAATTTGTAAAATATAGTAATTTAGGTGACTTGCCAATGTAGCCTCCAAACTAATCACAAAAATATTTTTAAACCAAAGCTTGGGCTAACTGGGAAAAATACGCACCTGGGCAGCAATAGCAAATTGATTTTTCAGAACTACTCAGGAAAGAAGGGCATGGATACCTATTGGTATTAACAGATACCTTTGCAGGGTGGCCAGAAGCTTTCCCTACCAGAACTGCCAAAGTGCAAGAGGTAACCAAAGCAGTCTTATAAGAAATAATACCATGCTTTGGAGTCCCAGCCACAATGTTTTTCGATAGGGGGGGCATATTTTATTTCAAAATTGTGCAGCAAATTAAGCAGCAAATTATAAAACTGGGGCTCAAACCAGAGAACTAGATGGACCAGTACATGATGTATAGCCTGGGGATTATGTATACATTAAGTCTTTTTCAGAAAAAACTGTGGAACCACAGTGGGAGAGACCATTCCAAGTGCTCCTCATCATCTTTAACACAATCAAGATCAAGGAACAAAGCACCTGGATCCATCACTCACAAGTGAAAAAAGCTCCTGAGAAACTCTGGAAAGTTATATTGGGTGATGACAATGAACTAAAATTAAAACTTTCTTGGGAAAATAAATGATAAGTCTAATATAACAACTTCTTGAAAAATAAGAAAGCTTGTAATTGTAATGGGTAATCAAATAGGTATAGCCTGGAAAGTTGTGGCATTTATGACCATTGCTATAGCCACAGCTAATGCAGCACCACTGCATTATAATGTGACTGGTAAATATAAGTGCCAAGGGAAAGCTTATGATTTTATCTCCTGTTAGGCTCTGATTCAGATGCTAAAAGTTACAAATGCAACTGTGTAAGTAAACTTCATTTAACTTGTCCATTTGTAACTTTGTCAAAACTGAAGAATGTGATTTTTCCTATTAGCACATGTTTTATAGAGGCAAACTTGACTACTGTTCAAGAAATATTGCCTGTGCCGTTAGAGATGAACTTAACTTTAGTTGCACAATTATTGAAACACCATGGATTAAAGAAAAGGAAAAAAATTAGAAAGAAAGAGAACTTTGATTACAATGCATCATGACACAGAGACTATAAGGAGGGTATTTAAAAGTTAGTAGAAGGCCCATCCCATCATTGGTGGGATGTGCTTTTGGGGTAGTCACCAGCTGCAACTGGTTAGCTCAATACCTTTGTTTATTTGATTATTGTTTTGTTTAATTTAGTTGGTGTAAGATTGATTTTGTTTGTTATATTATTTTTTTTTTTGAATTGGAGAATGCTGAAGCGACTAGCAGATTTAACTTTAATATTAAAAGCATATAGTACAGTTTTAAAGGACCCCTATCTCACAGTTTTGCTAGATGAAGAATTTACATATTAGTAAAAGAATTTACTAACTTTGTGTCCTGGTTTGGGACAAATTTGGGAGAAAACCCCTGCATAGGATCCCTCTAAGGAAGCAAACCCAAGTGGCTCCTCCCTCCAACTGGTCCGGTAAAAAAAAACTCTTTGGAGAAAAGTGGAAAAAACTATTTTACTAAACAAATGAAGTGCATACAAGTATAAAGAATGAATAATATGAAACAATAAAACCTCTCCTTCTGAAGTGAGATGGCAAATTGAGAAAGTCCTTGCCGTGGGTGGAGCTCGGCTCTCTCTCAGTCTCTCCTCAGTCCCAGTCCCTCCGGCACTGCTGGAAAATGCCGAGGTCCAGGCCCCGGTGGGCCGCAGGTGCAGCCCCCAGTGCTCCCCTGGGTTTTCAGTCCAGAGCAGGTTTAAACAGTTCTAAGAAAAAGGAAAAAAAACAGTCCAGGGAACTTCTCTGCCCTAGCTAGCTGAAACTAACTAGAAGCAAAACAAGATCTCTGTCCTGCAGTCTCTCCAAGCCTCCGCGGAACACCCTGTCTGCAGAAGAATGTGGAGGAGTCAGGCAGTTTTCTCAAAACAAACTCCGTGCTTCTCCTTGCTCTTAGAACCAGTCTTAAAGGCACAGGACTCAATATACAGCACAAACAGAACAGACGATTGGGGATACAGGCATCATAAAGTTACCCTAGGACACTTTGATAAAGGAGTGGGGAAATGAGACATGACTTTAAAGAGTTAAGATTTTAGCTAAGGGCTGGAAGCAATTTATATTTATCAAGATAGAAGTTAGATTAGTGAATGGTAGGTTGATGATTATTAGATGCCCAAGCTAGAGCTAACTGTTCTATTATGAGCTTGTTTATAGAAAAAGTGGAGTAAGTGAACCATCATAAGAACAGATTGAAACCACTAAGAACAATGGCCAGCACCTGGACTTGGTATCAATCAATCAATCACGAAGCAGGGGACCTTGGATCGTGCCAGAGGGTCACAGAGACCTGATGAAGACTCTCCTGACTTCATCCTTGGAGACCACTGACCCAATTCGAGACCACTGACCCAATTCAAGAGAAGGATTGCACACGCGTGAAGGACTAATAGCCTCATTTTAATAGAGAGCGGGGATGGGAGGTGCTGGGGTTAGGCATATGTATTGTAGGTAAGATCTTGGAAAATAAAAAAGGGTAAAGAGCCTTGTTCGGGGCATCCACACCTTTCGGAGATGACTCCCGTGCCTCCCGCCGGTGAATAAACATACCACTTTCTAACTTTAATTAGTTAGAGGGTCTTTGTCCGTGACTATATCGGTTTTCAATGACTCAATGAAAAGGCTAACAGTTAATACATCTCCATTTACCTCATGGCTAGCAGAGTTAGATATCACTGGCTGGCTACTTGAATTAGTAAAAATGGGAGTTTTAGTCATGATTGTATTTGTAATTATTCTTGTGGTGTTACCATGTGTACTAAAATGTGTGGTTAAGCTGGCCAAAAATGCTGTAAAACAAGTCTGGATTTCTCAAAAAAGGTAAGAGGGATTTGTGGAGGATGAGTTCCTCCAAAAATGGGGACATGTGAACAATCCAGTTTATCTGGAAGAATAGGCCTGTAACCATTTCAATTGTGCAGAAGTCATGTAAGAAGCAGAACAAGATGCAGAGGTCACGTATGAAGAAGAACAAAAGTTGGTAAACAACTCCAGGATGTGAGAACTGGATGAGAGCCAGAAAAAAGGACTGTGTAATCTGCTGCTTATGCAAGAACAATCTATCAATAGGGGTTAAAGGGCTAACATGTGCTTTTAGGGTGCAACCAATTGAAAAGTAGCATAAAACGCGTGATTAAGGCTAAAAACTGCATAAAAGACAGTGTTGTGTTGAAATAAACAGCTCACTGCGATCATATTGATCATTGTGTGATGTCCCATTCTTCCGCAGCAACCCTCCCTGGGACACCACCCTTGGGTCACCTGTCATGGAATTGCCATGGAAACCCGGATGATTGGAAATGCAATGGTGGACAAATGTTTTAGTGGGGCCGGTCACAACAGGACAAAGGGTGGTGGTTTTAAATTAAAGAAGTTTAGATAAGAAGAGATAAAGAGGAAATTTTTGGTGATGAGGTTGGTCATACACCAGGACAGGTTCCCAGGGAGGTGGTCTGTGGAAGGATTTCTAGAGACAGACACAGAGAGGCCTCACAGTTTTGGGAAAGCTCTGGGTTTCCTAGCAGCTGTCAAGGACAATGAGCCTGAGAACCAGTGTTTGCCCTCAGATAAGTTGAAAACAAGTAACTGCAAAGGAATGCTTATGCAGATACCATTAGCCAATAGTATAGCTGCCTGAGGCTCGTGGACACCAGGAGGTAGGCAATAGCAAGTAGTAAAATGCCGCGTGAACAGCTTATGCACAAGAATTATATATATATAAAAGAACCCTGTGTACCCTCAATAAATGAGCATTCACCATTACTTTTGTGAAGGGTGTGACTGACTCTGTCTGCTGCCCGCGTTTTCTTTCACCTTTAATTGGTGCCGCATATTGGACCTTGAGGTGAGGACCTGGGGGAGAAAAATAGGGGTGGGACACTGAACAGAAAGACGTTGGCTCGCCAACAGATGCAGCTGCATTGAGGTGAGACCCCCCGGAAAAAAAAGTGGAAAGACACTGATCTACCAAGGGATGCAATAATCATTGAGGTAGGAGCTTGCCGTCCTTGCAAATGCATATTGCGAGGCTGAGCTGGTAAGGGGAGCAGAGCGGCAGCTTCTTGAAAAAATGTGGAAGGTGCTGAGTACTCCCTTCCCTGCCCCACAGAAGACAGCAAGCATGGAATGTGACTTCGCTGCCGCAGTTAAATTATTTATTAATATACTCTCTGAGAGGGGAAAAACAGTAGCAGAAAATGTGCTGCACAAGCCAGTTAACTGGGTGTGGGGAAATGAACATTTAACAACCCCGTGGCACTGTGAAGTCAGGGAGGCGCCACAGGGCCCCTGCCGTGCCCTCCCACCGCCCCCGGTGCCCCAGCACCATCACTGGCCAACGCTCGGCTCACCACTCCCGGCCCACGGACCATCCCTGTCACCTGAGCTCCAGCGCGCTGCTCCCGCACCGCCACCACCACCACAAAGCTGGCTTGGAGCTTTTCTCAGAAGCAAGGAACTCCCCCCAATCAAAGGCTTGACGGCAACCCAGTGTATTCCAGTAGCCAAAATGCTTCAAAACCCCTCCAGAGTCGCTCCCAGCCCAACCGCTCCCACAACGCAGGTGCCATGTGCCCCCCTGTTTTCTGGCTGTGCCTGAAGAGATACCAGTCAACAAAGAGAGGGGAACCAGTGACCGCTGCTGTCAACCACCTTCTCCAGACAATGTTCCACTGCTGGACGAATTAGAGGACGACCCCGATGACAGAGCACTGCTTCCCCCAGCAGAACCCCCGGCAGAGCCCACGATTGGTTTAAAAGAACTGACTGAGCAAATTCAGGCGGTGATGCAGCGCTTGGATGAAAGGGCACATGCAGCAGCTGAGCTGCTATCCACAACAACTGATAATGGTCGAGATGAGCCAACATCTTTCAGCTCCCAGTTAACTCCAATGCAACAATTGCTAGAACAAACTGCAGAAAGCAGTTCCCACCAACTAGAGTTTCTAATATAGTATAATTACAGCTGCAATCTGACTTGCTTTTAATTTTAACATTTCATCATCTCTTAGTGAAATACTTGTTTATTGTCCACTTGGAATTTATTTACTAAAGACTTAAGCTGGTAAAAACCCAAAGATATCTTACTAAGTTGTGTGGCTGCAGCAGCTGCCAAGTAAGAGCCAAGTTGGGGTGGTATTCACTTGTGCATTGCTGATAAAGTGGTTTCAGCCTGAACAGGGTCACAGTAAGCCTTCTGCACGCAGTGAACACCACAAGCCTTCTGAAGATAAAAAGCCAGATGGTCAGCTCTGGAGAAGATAAGAAGAGCACTTCTGGCCAGAGCAGCTGATCTCAGATTCATCCCAGACTGACAGATCTCCAAGGGCCCTGGAATCGATCACTCTGAAACCTGTGGTCAGCGATCAGGACACCTCTGAGGTGAATTTGACAACAGCTGCACCCAAGCCTTTGAGCTTTGCATCTGGACCACAATGGATACTGAGTAAATGGACTCGGCCTGCAAGGAAGGAAAAGAAGGAAGAAGGATCATCAAGTCCTTGCTGAGACAGCTGGTGGTTGAGGCCGCTGGTGAACAACACCCTCCTGACCCAGACTGGGTTGTAGCGTGCATTATTGGTCACCAAGGCCCCTTGGGATCATTGGAACTTTCCCAGGACTTGCATGAGTGGCAAAAAAAAGAGCATCCTCAGTGTCAGGGAATAATAGTTATAGAAGTGAGCTGTGGAGTTTGTGGTGCACAATTTGAGAGAGAGACACCAAAGCTTTGGTGTGAGGGTGGTTTGTGTGATCATTGCTATAGTGGTACCCTTGGTGCCTTTTATCAAGCAGCACAGGTAGTGTTGAGAATACTTAACCCTGATCCTGGAGATTTTGGTGGAGTAGCAGATTGGAGATTTGCACAGACAGTGTGGGCCATTTAAAAAGGGATATGGCAAGCCTGCATGGTAAAACGCTCTCACGTGTTGCATGCCTTCTGCTCATGGTGTCAACAAGTGTTGTAGGATCCCCTCAATTAGCTCCTTGTATAGACGTGGGAGATCCCAAATTCTGGTCCCAAGCTAGGACAGCATTAACATCCATGTTTATACCAGGAGCAACAGCCGCCAGAGCAATGACCAGATTAAAGCAGATGGCATGCAGGGCAAAATCAGAATTGAATGTGACTAGTCAAATTTTAGATGAGCTATTAGCGGATGTTACCAGTGTTAATCATGCTGTTTGCAAAACCGTGCTGCGATTGATTTTTGCTTTTAGCGCATAACCATGGGTGTGAAGAGTTTGAAGGAATGTGTTGCATGAACCTGTCTGACCATTCTGGATCAATTCACAAAAAAAATGCAATTAATGAAGAACAAATTTTATGATTTAAAAGAAAGTAATGATGCATTTAGAGATTAGTTAAGTAGCCCTGGGATTACGGGATGGCTGAAGTTTTGTTTTAAGCAAGTGTTTGTTATATTATTACTTGTATTAGTAGGATTATTAGTACTAAGGTGTGTAATGTCTTGTATTAAGAATATGTTGCATAAGACAATAACTAATGCTTGGCTTGTGCAAAAGAAAAAGCAGGAATTGTAGAAGGATTTCTGGAGATAGAAACAGAGAGGCCTTGCAGTGTTGGGAAAATGCTGTTTGCCTTAGCACTCCAAGGTCGAAGAGTCTGGGAACGAGCCATTGGCCCCTGAACAAAGTTGTAAACAGGTAACTGCAAAGGAATGCTTATGCAGATAACATTAGACAATAGTATAGCTACTTAGGGCTCATGGACACCAGGAGGTACCCAATAACAAGTAGCAAAATGCCGTGTGAAC
>NW_026690442.1:0-27415 GCF_015227805.2 Hirundo rustica | reverse complement strand
ATGCCCAAAGTGTCACCAGGGGTTGGGGACAGTGCCCAAAGTGTCACCTGCCACCCCTTGGGGCCAGTCCGAGGCCACTCAGGTGACACTTGGGGACACTTGGGGACACTCAGGTGACACCTGGGGACACTCGGAGATACTCAGTGGCATTGGTGACACCCAGGTGACATTGATGGCATTGGTGACACTCAGGTGACACAGGTGACATTGGTGACACTCAGGTGACACTGGTGACATCCAGGTGACCTCGGTGACATTGGTGACATGGGTGACACTCAGGTGACATTGGTGACAGGTGACACCGGTGACAGTCAGGTGACACAGGTGACATTGGTGACACTCAGGTGACACCCAGGTGACATTGGTGACACTCAGGTGACACTCAGGTGACACTCAGGTGACACTCACACGGACACGGAGCCCTCCCGGAAGTCGCTGGGTCCCAGCAGGGCGAGGACGGGGTGACACTCGGTGACACTCGGTGACACTCGGTGACACTCGGTGACATGGGTGACACTCAGGTGACACCGGTGACCCCCAGGTGACACTCAGGTGACACTCAGGTGACATTGGTGACATTGGTGACATTGGTGACACTCAGGTGACACTGGTGACACTCACACGGACACGGAGCCCTCCCGGAAGTCGCTGGGTCCCAGCAGGGCGTTGACCAGCACGGGGTGACCTCGGTGACACTCGGCCTGCGCCGCCCTCAGCACGGCCACCACCCTGTCCCCGATGTCCCCAGGGTCCCCTCCGGTGTCCCCTCCGGTGTCCCCTCCGGTGTCCCCGGTGTCCCCTCCGGTGTCCCCGGTGTCCCCGGTGTCCCCTCCTGTGTCCCCGGTGTCCCCTCCGGCGTCCAGGACGAAGCCGCGGCCTCCCAGCGCCGCCGCCACCGCGTGGTAATCTGGGGACACACGGGTGGCACTGTCACCAGCGGGGGTGGCACTGTCACCAGCGGGGGTGGCACTGTCACAGGGGGTGGCATTGTCACAGACAGGGGTGGCATTGTCATCGACAGGGGTGGCATTGTCATCAATGGAGTGGCATTGTCATCGACAGGGGTGGCATTGTCACCGACAGGGGTGGCATTGTCACAGGGGGTGGCATTGTCATCAATGGAGTGGCATTGTCACAGACAGGGGTGGCATTGTCATCAATGGAGTGGCATTGTCACAGGGGGTGGCATTGTCATCGACAGGGGTGGCATTGTCACCAACAGGGGTGGCATTGTCACAGGGGGTGGCATTGTCATCAATGGAGTGGCATTGTCACCAACAGGGGTGGCATTGTCACAGACAGGGGTGGCATTGTCACCAGGGGGTCAGTGGAGGTGGCAGTGTCACTGCTGGGGGTGGCCTGAGCTGGTGTCCCCTCAGTGTCCCCTCAGTGTCCCCCTGCCATCCCCAGTGGTCCCCGGTCACTGGTCAGTGGTCACTCTGGGTCACTCAGGGGTCACTCAGGGGTCACTCAGGGGTCACTCAGGGGTCACTCAGGGGTCAGTTGGTCACTCACCGCTGAAGGCCAGCCTGCAGCCCACGGTGCTGCCCAGCAGGGGGAGCTGCTGTCCCCCGTGTCCCCCCGCCCCGGTCACTATGGGTCACTCAGGGGTCACTCAGTGGTCACTCAGGGGTCAGTTGGTCAGTTGGTCAGTGGTCGGGGTCACTCAGGGGTCACTCAGTGGTCAGTTGGTCAGTTGGTCACTCACCGCTGAAGGCCAGCCTGCAGCCCATGGCGCTGCCCAGCAGGGGGAGCTGCTGTCCCCCGTGTCCCCCCGCCCCGGTCACTATGGGTCACTCAGGGGTCAGGGGTCACTCAGGGGTCAGGGGTCACTCAGGGGTCACTCAGTGGTCAGGGGTCACTCAGTGGTCAGCTGGTCACTCACCGCTGAAGGCCAGCCTGCAGCCCACGGCGCTGCCCAGCAGGGGGAGCTGCTCGCGGCTGATCTGCGTCCAGCCGGCGTCGTTCCCAACCAGGGCAATGACCGGGACCTGGGGACACGGGGACAGAGGTGGGACAGACACGGGGACACGGGGACACGGGGACACGGGGACACAGGGACAGAGGGACCGGGGGACACGGGGACACGGGGACAGAGGTGGGACAGACAGAGGGACACGGGGACACGGGGACACGGGGACACGGGGACAGAGGGACCTGGGGACACGGGGACAGAGGTGGGACAGACACGGGGACACGGGGACCTGGGGACACGGGGACAGAGGTGGGACAGACACGGGGACACGGGGACACGGGGACACGGGGACAGAGGTGGGACAGACACGGGGACACGGGGACACGGGGACACGGGGACACGGGGACACAGGGACACGGCTGGGACACAGGGACACAGGGACAGAGGTGGGACACAGGGACAGAGGGACACAGCTGGGACAGAGGGACAGAGGTGACACAGGGACACAGGGACACGGGGACAGAGGGGACACAGGGACACAGCTGGGACACAGCTGGGACACAGCTGGGACACGGGGACACGGGGACACAGGGACACAGGGACCTGGGGACAGGAGGACAGTGACAGTGACAGTAACAATGACAGTGACAGGTGACAATGACAGTGACAGTGACAATGACAATGACAGTGACAGTCACAGTGACAGTGACAATGACAATGACAGTGACAATGACAGTGACAGTGACAATGACAGTGACAATGACAGTGACAGTGACAATGACAATGACAGTGACAGGTGACAATGACAATAACAGTGACAGTGACAGTGACAGGTGACAGTGACAGGTCACAATGACAGTGACAGGTGACAGTGACAGGTGACAGTGGCAGTGGCCGTGGCAGTGACCTTGTGGCGCACGAAGGTGTCGAACTCCATCAGGCTGAAGCCCAGCGAGCCGTCCCCATAGAGCACCCACACCTGGGGACGTCCCCGAATGTCACCCGTGTCCCCAGCGGGGACCCTGGGGACGCTCCGGACCCCGCAGTGTCCCCAGTGTCCCCTCTGTCCCCAATGTCCCCCACTGTCCCCATTGTCCCCAATGTCCCCAGGGTCCCCGATGTCCCCGACGTCCCCCATTGTCCCCACTGTCCCCGATGTCCCTGATGTCCCCAATGTCCCCAATGTCCCCACTGTCCCCGATGTCCCCCATGTCCCCAATGTCCCCCAATGTCCCCATTGTCCCCATTGTCCCCCATGTCCCCCGATGTCCCCGATGTCCCCGATGTCCCAATGTCCCCAATGTTCCCATTGTCCCCATTGTCCCCAATGTCCCCGATGTCCCTGATGTCCCCGATGTCCCCGATGTCCCCATTATCCCCATTGTCCCCATTATTCCCCATTATTCTCCATTGTCCCCACTGTCCCCCATGTCCCCATGTGCCCAATGTCCCCCATGTGCCCAATGTCCCCCATGTTCCCCGATGTCCCCGATGTCCCCGATGTCCCCGTGTCACCTCAGCCTCGGGCCGGCAGAGTTTGGCCCCGAGCGCGAATCCTCCGCCCACGCCCAGAGTGCCGAAGGGACCTGAGGGGACAAAGGGACAAAGGGGACAGGGGGGACAGAGGGGACAAAGGGGACAGGGGGGACAGAGGGGACAAAGGGGACATCACTGCCATTGCCACCATGACAGCACTGGGGACAGCGGGGACATCACTGCCACCACCCGGTGACAGCACCGACCGTGTCCCCGAGCTGTCCCTGCATGTCCTTGCAGGGTGTGGCCGTGTCCCCACGGGGTCTGGCCGTGTCCCCACATGTCCCCAGGGGGTCTGGTTGTGTCCCTGTGGGGCCTGGCCATGTCCCCAAGCTGTCCCCACGGGGTCTGGCTGTGTGCCCACTCTGTCCCCAGGTGGCCTTACAGGGCCAGGCCGTGTCCCCAAGCTGTCCCCACGTGTCCCTATGGGGTCAGGCTCTGTCCCCTCATGTCCCCACGGGGTCTGGCTGTATTCCTGAGCTGTCCCTGTGTGTCCCCAGGGGGGTCTGGCCGTGTCCCCAAGCTGTCCCCACGTGTCTCTGTGGGGTCTGGCCATGTCCCTGAGCTGTCCCCACGTGTCCCCATGGGGGTCTGGCCAACGTCCCCGCTCTGTCCCCACTCCGTCCCTGTGGGGTCTGGCCGTGTCCCCACGTGTCCCCACGAGGAGCAGCCGTGTCCCCACGGGGTCTGGCTGTGTCCCCAAGCTGTCCCCACTCTGTCCCCACGGGGTCTGGCCATGTCCCCGCTCTGTCCCCGCTCTGTCCCCACTCTGTCCCCTCTCTGTCCCCTCTCTGTCCCCGCTCTGTCCCCGCTCTGTCCCCTCTCTGTCCCCGCTCTGTCCCCGCTCTGTCCCCTCTCTGTCCCCGCTCTGTCCCCGCTCTGTCCCCTCTCTGTCCCCTCTCTGTCCCCGCCCTGTCCCCACTCTGTCCCTATGGGGTCTGGCCGTGTCCCCACTCTGTCCCCTCTCTGTCCCCACTCTGTCCCCTCTCTGTCCCCGCCCTGTCCCCTCTCTGTCCCCTCTCTGTCCCCTCTTTGTCCCCGCTCTGTCCCCACTCTGTCCCCTCTCTGTCCCCTCTCTGTCCCCACTCTGTCCCCTCTCTGTCCCCGCTCTGTCCCCTCTCTGTCCCCTCTCTGTCCCCTCTCTGTCCCCGCTCTGTCCCCTCTCTGTCCCCGCCCTGTCCCCGCTCTGTCCCCTCTCTGTCCCCTCTCTGTCCCCTCTCTGTCCCCTCACTGTACCCTCTCTGTCCCCTCTCTGTCCCCGCCCTGTCCCCACCCTGTCCCCTCTCTGTCCCCACCCTGTCCCCTCTCTGTCCCCAGTGTCCCCGCCCCGGGGTGGCCGTACCGGGGTCCAGCCAGGCCAGTGGCCGCCGTGGCCGGACGATGTAGGCGGCCGTGGCCACGAAGTCGCCGCCGTCGGCCACCAAGAGGCTCTGGGGGGGCAGCACCTGGTCCAGGGCCTGCAGCAGCGCCAGCGGGTTCAGGTGACACGGGGGGGGCACGGCGGCCTTGGCCCTGAGGAGGAGGGGGTGAGGGGGGGCTGACCCCAAAAATCCCAAACCGGGGGGGGCTGATCCCAAAAATCCCAAATGAGAGAGGTCTGACCCCAAAAAATCCCAACCCGGGGGGGTCTGAACCCAAAATTCCCAAATGAGAGAGGTCTGACCCCAAAAAATCCCAACCCAGGGGGCGTCTGACCCCAAAAATCCCAAATGAGAGAGGTCTGACCCCAACCTGGGGGGGGCTGACCCCAAAAAATCCCAACCCGGAGGGGGCTGACCCCAAAAAATCTCAAATCAGGGAGGTCTGACCCCAAAAATCCACTGTGAGGAGGGGTCTGACCCCAAAAATCCCAACCCGGGGGGGTCTGACCCCAAAAAATCCCAAATGAGAGAGGTCTGACCCCAAAAATCCCAACCCAGGGGGGTCTGACCCCAAAAATCCCAAAGCAGGGGGGTCTGAACCCAAGAATCCCAAATGAGAGAGGTCTGACCCCAACCTGGGGGGGGTCTGACCCCAAAAATCCCAAACGAGAGAGGTCTGACCCCAAAAAATCCCAACCCGGGGGGGTCTGACCCCAAAATCCCCCGAGCAGTTGGGGAGGGGTTGTGGTGACCCCAAAATTTGGAATGGGATCCTCACCCCCCAAAATGCTCCTCAGTGTCCCCACTGTCCCCAATGTCCCCATTGTCCCCAGTGTCCCCATCTGTCCCCATTGTCCCCATTGTCTCCAGTGCCCCCAGTGTCCCCATTGTCCCCATTGTCCCCAGTGTCCCCAGTGTCCCCAGTGTCCCCATTGTCCCCAGTGTCCCCATATCCCCAATGTCCCCAATGTCCCCAGTGTCCCCAGTGTCCCCAGTGTCCCCAGTGTCCCCAATGTCCCCAGTGTCCCCATTGTCCCCAATGTCCCCAGTGTCCCCATTGTCCCCAGTGTCCCCTCACTGGTTCTGCTGCTCCTTGTCCCTCTCGGCCTCCCGCAGCCGCTCCAGCCACTCCCGGGGGCAGGAGAAGCCCTGGAGGCTCTGGGCCAGCGCCACCATGAAGGACCCGGGGTCACCTGCGGGACAAAAACCTGTCACCGGGGTCCCCAAAGTGTCACCAGGGACCTCAAAATGTCACCAGGGATCTCAAAAATGTCACCAGGGACCACACAAGTGTCACCTGGGAACCCCAAAGTGTCACCAGGGACCCCAAAGTGTCACCAGGAACCCAAAATTGCCTCATTCTGACCCAAACCCACCTCTTTTTGACCCAAACCCACCTCTTTTTAACCCAAACCCGCCTCATTTGTGTCCCCAATGTCCCATTTTGTGTCCCCAGTGTCCCCAGCGTCCCTCACCCTGCACGTGTTCCCAGAACACGTCCGAGTTCCGCAGCAGCTGCGCGCGGTCGCGGTTTGACCCAAAACCGCCTCATTCTGACCCAAAATTGGCTCATTCTGACCCAAAACCGCCTCTTTTTGACCCAAAACCGCCTCTTTTGTGTCCCCAGTGTCCCCAGCGTCCCTCACCCCTCACGGCCAGCCGCGGCTTCCAGAACACGTCCGAGTTCCGCAGCAGCTGCGCCCAGTCGCGGTTTGACCCAAAACCGCCTCATTTCTGACCCAAAATTGGCTCATTCTGACCCAAAACCGCCTCATTTTGACCCAAACTCCCCCAATTTGTGTCCCCAAAGTCCCGAATCATGTCCCCAGCGTCCCTCACCCCGCACGGCCAGCCGCAGTTCCCAGAACACGTCCGAGTTCCGCAGCAGCTGCGCCCGGTCGTGGTTTGATCCAAAACCGCCTCATTCTGACCCAAAATTGGCTCATTCTGACCCAAAACTGCCTCTTTTTGACCCAAAACCGCCTCTTTTGTGTCCCCAATGTCCCCAGTGTCCCTCACCCTGCACGGCCAGCCGCAGTTCCCAGAACATGTCCGAGTTCCTCAACCGCCGCATGCGGTCGCAGTTTGACCCAAAACCGCCTCATTCTGACCCAAAACTGCATCATTTCTGACCCAAAACTGCCTATTTTTGACCCAAAACCACCTCATTTGTGTCCCCAATGTCCCCAGCGTCCCTCACCCCTCACGGCCAGCCGCGGCTTCCAGAACACGTCCGAGTTCCGCAGCAGCTGCGCCCGGTCGCGGCTCGACCCAAAACCACCTCATTCTGACCCAAAACAGCCTCATTCTGACCCAAAATTGGCTCATTCTGACCCAAAACCGCCTCTTTTTGACCCAAAACCGCCTCTTTTGTGTCCCCAATGTCCCCAGTGTCCCTCACCCTGCACGGCCAGCCGCAGTTCCCAGAACACGTCCGAGTTCCGCAGCAGCTGTGCGTGGTCGCGGTTCGACCCAAAACCGCCTCATTCTGACCCAAAACCGCCTCATTTTGACCCAAACTCCCCCAATTTGTGTCCCCAAAGTCCCGAATCATGTCCCCACCGTCCCTCACCCCTCACGGCCAGCCGCGGCTTCCAGAACACGTCCGAGTTCCTCAACAGCCGCATGCGGTCGCAGTTTGACCCAAAACCGCCTCATTTCTGACCCAAAATCGCCTCATTTTGACCCAAACTCCCCCAATTTGTGTCCCCAAAGTCCCAATTCGTGTCCCCACCGTCCCTCACCCCGCACGGCCAGCCGCAGTTCCCAGAACACGTCCGAGTTCCGCAGCAGCTGCGCGTGGTCACGGTTTGACCCAAAACCGCCTCATTCTGACCCAAAATTGGCTCATTCTGACCCAAAACCGCCTCTTTTTGACCCAAAACCGCCTCTTTTGTGTCCCCAGTGTCCCCAGCGTCCCTCACCCCTCACGGCCAGCCGCGGCTTCCAGAACACGTCCGAGTTCCGCAGCAGCTGCGCCCGGTTGCGGTTTGACCCAAAACCGCCTCATTTGTGACCCCAAAATTGGCTCATTCTGACCCAAAACCGCCTCATTCTGACCCAAACTCCCCCATTTCAACCCCAAATTCCCGATTCGTGTCCCCACCGTCCCTCACCCCGCACGGCCAGCCGCGGCTTCCAGAACACGCCCGAGTTCCGCAGCAGCTGCGCGTGGTCACGGTTTGACCCAAAACTGCCTCATTCTGACCCAAACCCACCACTTTTTGACCCAAAACCGCCTCGTTCTGACCCAAACTCCCCCATTTCCACCCCAAATTCCCGATTCGTGTCCCCAGCGTCCCTCACCCCTCACAGCCAGCCGCGGTTCCCAGAACACGTCTGAGTTCCGCAGCAGCTGCGCGCGGTCACGGTTTGACCCAAAACCGCCTCATTTCTGACCCCAAATTGTCTCATTCTGACCCAAAACCGCCTCATTTTGACCCAAACTCCCCCATTTCAACCCCAAATTCCCGATTCGTGTCCCCACCGTCCCTCACCCCACACGGCCAGCCGCGGCTTCCAGAACACGTCCGAGTTCCGCAGCAGCTGCGCCCGGTCACGGTTTGACCCAAAACCACCTCATTTGTGACCCCAAATTGTCTCATTCTGACCCAAAACCGCCTCATTTCTGACCCAAAACCGCCTATTTTTGACCCAAAACCACCTCATTCTGACCCAAACCCACCACTTTTTGACCCAAAACCGCCTCGTTCTGACCCAAACTCCCCCATTTCCACCCCAAATTCCCGATTTGTGTCCCCAAAGTCCCAATTCGTGTCCCCACCGTCCCTCACCCCTCACGGCCAGCCGCAGTTCCCAGAACACGTCCGAGTTCTGCAGCAGCTGTGCGTGGTCACGGTTTGACCCAAAACTGCCTCATTTGTGACCCCAAACCCCCCTCATTCTGACCCAAAACCACCTCATTCTGGCCCAAACTCCCCCAATTTGTGTCCCCAATGTCTCGATTCGTGTCCCCATCGTCCCTCACCCCGCACGGCCAGCCGCAGTTCCCAGAACACGTCCGAGTTCCGCAGCAGCTGCACCCGGTCACGGTTTGACCCAAAACCGCCTCATTTCTGACCCCAAAATTGGCTCATTTTGACCCAAACTCCCCCATTTCAACCCCAAATTCCCGATTCGTGTCCCCACCGTCCCTCACCCTGCACGGCCAGCCGCGGCTTCCAGAACACGTCCGAGTTCCGCAGCAGCTGCGCCCGGTCGCGGTTCACGGCCACCACGGCGGCGCCGCGGCCGAAGAGGCGGCCGTAGGACAGGCGGAAATCGCAGACCGTGCCTTTTTCGGGGGACAGCGGCTCAGGACGGGGGCGCGGAGGGGACGGCGCCGGGGCGTCCCCGGGGTCCCGCCCCGCCGGCGGTACCTGCCAGCAGCACCAGGTCGGCGTCGCGCAGCGCCTGGCGGCGGTTCTGGCGCAGCAGCAGCGGGCACTCGGGGGGCAGCAGCCCCCGCGCCGCGCCCCCCAGGTAGCAGGGGACACCCAGGGACTGCAGCGACGAGCTGGGGACAGGAGGGGACAAACGGGGTCCGACTGGCACCAAACTGGATCTGATTGGCACCAAACTGGGTCTGACTGGCACCAAATTGGGTCCGATTGGCACCGAACTGGGTCGGTTTGGTCTCAAACTGGCTCAGTTTGGTACCAAAAATGGCTCATTTTGGCCCAAAAAATGGCCCAATCCAGGTCCCAAACTGGGTCAGATTGTCCCCAAAAACAGCTCAACCCAGGTCCCAAACTGGGTCAGTTTGGCCCCAAAAATGGCTCAATCCAGGATCTAAACTGGCTTGGTTTGGTCCCAAACTGGATCCGATTGGTTCCAAACTGACTCGGTTTGGTCCCAAACTGGATCGATTTGGTCTCAAACTGGATCGGTTTGGTACCAAAAATGGTTCATTTTGGCCCAAAAAATGGCCCAATCCAGGTCCCAAACTGGCTCCATTTGTCCCCAAACCAGCTCAGTTTGTCCCCAGACCCCTCTGGCGCAGCAGCAGCGGGCACTCGGGGGGCAGCAGCCCCCGCGCTGCGCCCCCCAGGTAGCAGGGGACACCCAGGGACTGCAGCGACGAGCTGGGGACAGGAGGGGACAAACGGGGTC
Organism: Hirundo rustica; assembly: GCF_015227805.2. Classification (NCBI taxonomy): domain Eukaryota; kingdom Metazoa; phylum Chordata; class Aves; order Passeriformes; family Hirundinidae; genus Hirundo; species Hirundo rustica. The sequence goes on along the minus strand of NW_026690442.1, from coordinate 17,491 downwards.
CGACTGGCACCAAACTGGGTCGGTTTGGTCCCAAACTGGATCTGATTGGCACCAAACTGGGTCGGTTTGGTCCCAAACTGGATCGATTTGGTCCCAAACTGGATCAGTTTGGTACCAAAAATGGCTCATTTTGGCCCAAAAAATGGCCCAACCCAGGTCCCAAACTGGGTCAGTTTGTCCCCAAAACCAGCACAATCAGGGCCCCAAACTGGATCGGTTTGGTACCAAAAATGGCTCAATCCAGGTCCCAAACTGGCTCAGTTTGTCCCCAAAATGGCTCAATCCAGGTCCCAAACTGGCTCAGTTTGACCCCAAAAATGGCTCAATCCAGGTCCCAAACTGGCTCAGTTTGACCCCAAAAATGGCTCAATGCAGGTCCCAAAATGGCTCCGTTTGGCCCCAAAATGGCTCAATCCAGGTCCCAAAATGGCTCCGTTTGACCCCAAAAATGGCTCAATCCATGACCCAAAATGGCTCATTTTGGCCCCAAAAATGGCTCAAAGGTCCCAAACTGGCTCGGTTTGGTGGTAAAAGTGACTCAACTGCAGAACCAAACTTCCTTGGTTTGGCCCCAAACCCAGCTCCATTCAAACCCCAAACTGGCTCGGTTTGACCCCAAAACTGACTCCTTCCAGGCCACAAACTGGATCGGTTTGGCCCTAAAATCACATCAGCTGGGGCTTCAAACTGGATCGGTTTGGTCTCAAACTGGCTCGGTTTGGTACCAAAAATGGCTCATTTTGGCCCAAAAAATGGCCCAATCCAGGTCCCAAACTGGGTCAGTTTCGTCTCAGACTGGATCGGTTTGGTCCCAAAAATGGCTTTTTTGGGACCCCCAGTCCCTCCCAGTCCATCCCAATCCTCTCCCAGTCCAATCCAGTCCATCCCAATCCTCTCCCAGTCCAATCCAGTCCATCTCAATCCTCTCCCAGTCCCTCCCAGTCCCTCCCAGTCCATCCCAGTTCCCTCCCAGTCCCACCCCAGTCCCTCCCAGTCCCTCCCAGTCCATCCCAATCCTCTCCCAGTCCAATCCAGTCCATCCCAGTCCTCTCCCAGTCCCATCCCAGTCCCATTCCAGTCCCTCCCAGTCCCTCCCAGTCCCATTCCAGTCCATCCCAGTGCCTCCCAGTCCATCCCAGTCCCTCCCAGTCCATCCCAGTCCCTCCCAGTCCCACCCCAGTCCATCCCAGTCCCTCCCAGTCCATCCCAGTCCATCCCAGTCCATCCCAGTCCCACCCCAGTGCCCCCCAGTCCCTCCCAGTCCCACCCCAGTGCCCCCCAGTCCATCCCAGTCCCTCCCAGTCCCTCCCAGTCCCTCCCAGTCCCTCCCAGTCCATCCCAGTCCCTCCCAGTCCCTCCCAGTGCCCCCCAGCCCGGCTGACCGCAGCTCCTCGGCCGGCGTGGGGGGCAGCAGCGCCTGGCTGCCCACGAGCACCAGGGGCCGGAGAGCGCGGCTCAGCAGCTCCGAGCAGAGCTGGACCTGGGACGGACCCGGGATTAACCCCAAAGAGCTGGGATTAACCCCAAAAACCTGCCCTGGACAGCCCCAGAACCAGGATCAACCCCAAACCAGCCGGGATTTACCCCAAAAACCTGCCCTGGACAGCCCCAGAACCAGGATAAACCCAAAACAAACTGGGATTAACCCCAAAAACCTGCCCTGGACAGCCCCAAAAACAGGATTAACCCAAAACAAACTGGGATCAACCCCAAAGAGCTGGGATTAACCCCAAAAACCTGCCCTGGACAGCCCCAAAACCAGGATCAACCCCAAACCAGGATCAACCCCAAACCAGCCGGGACTAACCCCAAAAACCTGCCCTGGACAGCCCCAAAAACAGGATCAACCCCAAACCAGCCAGGATTAACCCCAAAGAGCTGGGATTAACCCCAAAAACCTGCCTTGGACAGCCCCAAAAACAGGATAAACCCAAAACAAACTGGGATTAACCCCAAAGAGCCGGGATTAACCCCAAAAACCTGTCCTGGACAGCCCCAAAAACAGGATCAACCCCAAACCAGCCGGGATTAACCCCAAACAGCCCAGATTAACCCCAAAACCCAGCCCAGTGGATGCCAAAACCTGGTTTAACTCCAAACCAGCCAGGATTAGCTCCAAAACATCCCAAAAAACTTTCAATCCACCCCAAAACCTGACCCCAAATCCTTCAATCCACCCCAAAACCTGATCCCAAATCCTTCAATCCACCCCAAACCCCGACCCCAAACCCATCCCAAAATCCTTCAACCCCACCCCAAAACCCTGACCCCAAACCCATCCCAAATCCTTCAGTCCCACCTCAAAACCCTGACACCAAATCCATCCCAAAATCCTTCAAATCACCCCAAAACTCTGACCCCAATCCAATCCTAAATCCTTCAATCCATCCCAAAACCTGACCCCAAACCCATCCTAAATCCTTCAATCCCACCCCAAAACCTGACCCCAAACCCATCCCAAATCCTTCAATCCACCCCAAAACCCTGACCCCAAACCCATCCCAAAATCCTTCAATTCACCCCAAAACCCCGACCCCAAACCCCACAAAAACCTCCCCCCAAAAAACCATGAAAAACCCAAAAATCAACGAAAAAAAACCCCCAAAACCCCAAAATCAACCCCCAAAAACCCGAAAATCAACCCCAAACCCCCTCATCCGCAGCCCAAATCCCGGATTTTGGGGTTTTTCCCCCGGATTTGGGGTGGCACCTGCTCCGGGGCGGCTCTGGGGACGCGCAGCGGCAGCGGGGTCGGGTCCCGCGGCTCCCAAGCAACCCCAAAACCCCCACAACCCTAAAAACCCCACAAACCCTGTCCCCAAACCCATCCCAAATCCTTCAATCCACCCCAAAACCTGACCCCAAACCCATCCCAAAATCCTTCAATCCACCCCAAAAACTGACCCCAAACCCATCCCAAAATCCTTCAATCCATCCCAAAACCTGACCCCAAACCCATCCCAAAATCCTTCAATCCCACTCCAAAACCTGACCCCAAACCCATCCCAAATCCTTCAATCCACCCCAAAACCCTGACCCCAAACCAATCCCAAAATCTTTCAATTCACCCCAAAACCCTGACCCCAAACCCATCCCAAATCCTTCAATCCACCCCAAAACCCCGACCCCAAACCCCACAAAAACCTCCCCAAAAAACCATGAAAAACCCAAAAATCAACGAAAAAAAACCCCCAAAACCCCAAAATCAACCCGAAAATCAACCCCAAACCCCCTCATCCGCAGCCCAAATCCCGGATTTTGGGGTTTTTTCCCCGGATTTGGGGTGGCACCTGCTCCGGGGCGGCTCTGGGGACGCGCAGCGGCAGCGGGGTCGGGTCCCGCGGCTCCCAATCAACCCCAAAACCCCCACAACCCTAAAAACCCCTCAAACCCTGACCCCAAACCCATCCCAAAATCCTTCAATCCACCCCAAAACCTGACCCCAAACCCATCCCAAAATCCTTCAATCCATCCCAAAACCATGATCCCAAACCCATCCCCAAATCCTTCAATCCAACCCAAAACCTGACCCCAAACCCATCCCAAATCCTTCAATCCATCCCAAAACCTGACCCCAAACCCATCCCCAAAATCCTTCAATCCATCCCAAAAACTGACCCCAAACCCATCTCCAAAATCCTTCAATTCACCCCAAAACCCTGACCCCAAACCCATCCCAAAATCCTTCAATCCACCCCAAAACCCTGATCCCAAACCCATCCCAAAATCTTTCAATCCCACCCCAAAAACTGATCCCAAACCCATTCCAAATCCTTCAACCCCATCCCCAAACCCTGACCCCAAACCCATCCCAAATCCTTCAATCCCACCCCAAAACCTGATCCCAAACCCACCCCAAATCCTTCAATCCATCCCAAAACCTGACCCCAAACCCATCCCAAATCCTTCAATCCATCCCAAACCCCGACCCCAAACCCATCCCAAAATCTTTCAATCCACCCCAAAACCCCGACCCCAAACCCCACAAAAACCTCCCCCCAAAAAACCATGAAAAACCCCAAATCAACCCCCAAAAAACCCCCCAAACCCGAAAATCAACCACAAAAAACCCAAAAATCAACCCCAAACCCCCTCATCCGCACCCCAAATCCCAGATTTTGGGGTTTTTTCCCCGGATTTGGGGTGGCACCTGCTCCGGGGCGGCTCTGGGGACGCGCAGCGGCAGCGGGGTCGGGTCCCGCGGCTCCCAGGCGCCCGCGAAGAGATCCCGCAGGTAATTGTCCAGGTACCTGCGGGGTTTGGGGCTTTTTGTGGGGTTTTGGGGTTTTTTGTGGGGTTTTGGGGTTTTTGTAGGGTTTTGGGGTTTCTGTGGGTTTTTTGGGGGATTTTGTGGGTTTTTTTGGTGTTTTTTTGGGTTATTTTTGGGTTATTTTCAGGGGTTTCTGTGGGGTTTCTGGGGGGGTTTTGGGAGGGATTTTTGGGGTTTTTTTTTAGGTTTTGGGGTTTTTGTGGGGTCTTTGTGGGTTTGGGGGGGCATTTCGGGGTTTTTATGGTTTTTTTGGGGATTTTGTGGGGTTTTTTTGGTGGTTTTTTGGGTTATTTTTGGGTTATTTTCAGGGGTTTCTGTGGGAGTTTCGGGGGGGTCTTGGGAGGGATTTGTGGTTTTTTTTTTTTTTAGGTTTTGGGGTTTTTGTGGGGTCTTTGTGGGTTTGGGGGGGGCATTTTGGGGTTTTTATGGTTTTTTGGGGGGATTTTGTGGGGTGTTTTTGGTGGTTTTTTGGGTTATTTTGGGTTATTTTCAGGGGTTTCTGTGGGAGTTTTGTGGCGGGGTTTTTTTAGGTTTTGGGGTTATTTTGGGGTGCCATTTTGGGGTGTTTTGGGGGGTTATTTCGGGGATGTTTTTGGGGTTATTTTGGGGTGTTTTGGGGGTGTTTTTGAGGTTATTTTTGGGGGGGTCTTTGTGGTGTTTTGGGGGTTATTTTGAGGCGTTATTTTGGGGTGTTTTGTGGGGTTATTTTGGGGTGGTTTTGGGGGTTATTTTGGGGTATTTTGGGGTGTTTTGTGGTGATTTGGGGGTTATTTTGAGGCGTTGTTTTGGGGTGTTTTGGGGGGTTATTTTGGGGTGGTTTTGGGGGTTATTTTGGGGTATTTTGGGGTGTTTTGTGGGGTTATTTTGCGGTATTTTGGGGTGTTTTGTGGTGTTTTGGGGGGTTATTTTGGGGTGTTTTGGGGGGTTATTTCAGGGCATTTTTGGGGTTATTTTGGGGTGTTTTTGGGGTTATTTCGGGGTGTTTTTCTCACCACTGGACCAGTTTCCCCCGCAGCCCCCGCGGGGTTTTGGAGCCCCCGAGCTCCTTCTGCACCACGTGGAAGGGGTAGAGGACATCGATGGGCAGCTCCACGAACACGGGGCCTGGGGGCATCCCAAAAACACCCCAAATCCATCGGGAGCCACCCCAAATCCGTGGGGAGTCACCCCAAAATCCTATGGAGGGGTTTGAGCCCCCAAAATCCCACAGAAGGAGCCAAAAAAACCCCCCAAAAATCCCTCTGGGAACCGGCCCCAAACCCTCCTGAGCTGACCCCAAATTCCATCCCAAAAAATCCCCCAAAAAATCCCAAATCCGTGGGGAGTCACCCCAAAATCCCATGGGGGGGGGGGGTTTGAGCCCCAAAATCCCACAGCAGGACCCAAAAAAAACCCCCCAAAAAACCCCCAAAAATCCCTCTGGGAACCGGCCCCAAACCCTCTGGAGCTGACCCCAAATTCCATCCAAAAAAATCCCAAAAAAATCCCAAATCCGTGGGGAGTCACCCCAAATCCATCGGGAGTCACCCCAAAATCCCATGGGGGGGGGGTTGAGGCCCCAAATCCCACAGAAGGACCCAAAAAAACCCCCCCAAAAATCCCTCTGGGAACCGGCCCCAAACCCTCCTGAGCTGATCCCAAATTCCATCCCAAAAAATCCCAAAAAAATCCCAAATCCGTGGGGAGTCACCCCAAAATCCCATGGGGGGGTTTGAGCCCCCAAAATCCCACAGCAGGACCCCCAAAAAAAACCCCAAAAAAACCCCAAAAATCCCTCTGGGAACCGGCCCCAAACCCTCCTGAGCTGATCCCAAAATCCATCCCAAAAAATCCACCAAAAAATCCCAAATCCATCGGGAGCCACCCCAAATCCGTGGGGAGTCACCCCAAAATCCCATGGAGGGGTTTGAGCCCCAAAATCCCACAGAAGGACCCCAAAAAAACCCCAAATTCCAAAAAAACCTCTGGGAACTGGCACCAAACCCTCCAGAGCTGACCCCAAAATCCATCCAAAAAAATCCCAAAAAAATCCCAAATCCGTGGGGAGTCACCCCAAAATCCCATGGGGGGGGGTTGAGCCCCAAAATCCCACAGAAGGACCCCAAAAAAACCTCTGGGAATCAATCCCGAATTCCCCGTCCCAGGGCTGATTTTGGGATTCCCACCCCAAAACTCTTTTCGGTGGGAATTTTGGGATTCCAACCCCTGGGAATTTTGGGATTCCACCCAAACCCATGGTTTGATTTTGGGATTTCCACCCCAAGACTCCTCTCTGGGAGAATTTTGGGATTCCAACCTCATGAGAATTTTGGGATTCCAGCCCCACGGGAATTTTGGGATTCCAGCCCTTTGGAATTTTGGGATTCCAGCCCCACGGGAATTTCGGGATTCCAGCCCCACGGGAATTTCGGGATTCCAGCCCCACGGGAATTTTGGGATTCCAGCCCCACAGGAATTTTGGGATTCCAGCCCCTGCCAGTTTTGAGATTTCAGCCCCTGGGAAATTCGGGGATTCCAATTTACAGGAATTTTGGGATTCTGACCCCTGGGAATTTGGGGATTCCTCCTCTCCCAAATTTCCACCAGAGGAGTTTTGGGATTCCTTTTCTCCCGAACTCCTCTCTGGGGGAATTTTGGGATTTCCAGCCCCACGGGAATTTTGGGATTCCAGCCCCACAGGAATTTTGGGATTCCAACCCTATGGGAATTTGGGATTTCCAGCCCCACGGGAATTTTGGGATTCCCACCCCTGGGAATTTTGGGATTCCACCCAAACCCATGGTCTGATTTTGGGATTTCCATCCCAAGACTCCTTTCTGTGGGAATTTTGGGATTCCAACCCCACGGCTGATTTTGGGATTCCAATCCACAGGAATTTTGGGATTCCAGCCCCATGGGAATTTGGGATTCCAGCCCCATGGGAATTTTGGGATTCCAACCCTTTGGAATTCTGGGATTCCAACCCTTGGGAATTCTGGGATTCCAGCCCCACGGGAATTTCGGGATTCCAACTCTTTGGAATTCAGGGATTCCAGCCCCCTGGGAATTTCGGGATTCCAACTCTTTGGAATTTTGGGATTACAGCCCCCTGGGAATTTCGGGATTCCAATCCTTTGGAATTTTGGGATTCCAGCCCATGCCAGTTTTGAGATTTCAGCCCCTGGGAAATTCGGGGATTCCAATTTACAGGAATTTCCAATTTACAGGAATTTCCGGATTCCGACCCTTGGGAATTCGGGGATTCCCACCACGCCCCCTCCCGTCCCCCCCCAAAATTCCCGTCCCGCCGGAATTCCGGGATTCCCACCGGGCGTCCCCTCCATGGCGGTGGCGATGGCGCGGCGCAGCGCCGGGACGATGTCGCGCACGGCGCGGACGGAAAAGGCGGATTTACAGAGCGTCCGGAAAAGCGGCACCTGCGGGATGTCCTGGAGCGCGCCGCGGCCCTGGAATTCGGGAATTCGGGAATTTGGGAATTTGGGAATGGGAATTGGGAATTTGGGCACAGCGGGATGTCCTGGAGCGCGCCGCGGCCCTGGAACCGGGAATTCGGGAATGGGAATTGGGAAATTGGGCACAGCGGGATGTCCTGGAGCGCGCCCCGGCCCTGGAATTCGGGAATTCGGGAATTTGGGAATGGGAATCGGGAATTTGGGCACAGCGGGATGTCCTGGAGCGCACCCCGGCCCTGGAATTCGGGAATTCGGGAATTTGGGAATGGGAATCGGGAATTGGGAATTTGGGCACAGCGGGATGTCCTGGAGCGCGCCGCGGCCCTGGAACCGGGAATTCGGGAATGGGAATCGGGAATTTGGGCACAGCGGGATGTCCTGGAGCGTGCCCCGGCCCTGGAATTCGGGAATTCGGGAATTTGGGAATGGGAATTGGGAATTTGGGCACAGCGGGATGTCCTGGAGCGCGCCCCGGCCCTGGAACCGGGAATTCGGGAATTTGGGAATTCGGGAATCGGGAATTTGGGAACAGCGGGATGTCCTGGAGCGCGCCCCGGCCCTGGAACCGGGAATTCGGGAATTTGGGAATGGGAATCGGGAATTTGGGCACAGCGGGATGTCCTGGAGCGCGCCGCGGCCCTGGAATTCGGGAATTCGGGAATTTGGGAAGGGAATTTGGGAATTTGGGCACAGCGGGATGTCCTGGAGCGCGCCCCGGCCCTGGAACCGGGGATTCGGGAATTTGGGAATTCGGGAATTTGGGAATGGGAATCGGGAATTTGGGCACAGCGGGATGTCCTGGAGCGCACCGCGGCCCTGGAACCGGGAATTCGGGAATTTGGGAATCGGGAATTTGGGCACAGCGGGATGTCCTGGAGCGCGCCCCGGCCCTGGAATTCGGGAATTCAGGAATGGGAATTCGGGAATTTGGGCACAGCGGGATGTCCTGGAGCGCGCCGCGGCCCTGGAATCGGGAATTCGGGAATTCGGGAATGGGAATCGGGAATTTGGGCACAGCGGGATGTCCTGGAGCGCGCCGCGGCCCTGGAACCGGGAATTCGGGAATTCGGGAATGGGAATCGGGAATTTGGGCACAACGGGATGTCCTGGAGCGCGCCGCGGCCCTGGAACCGGGAATTTGGGAATTTGGGAAGGGAATTTGGGAATTTGGGCACAGCGGGATGTCCTGGAGCGCGCCGCGGCCCTGGAACCGGGAATTCGGGAATTTGGGAATGGGAATCGGGAATTTGGGAACAGCGGGATGTCCTGGAGCGCACCCCGGCCCTGGAACCGGGAATTTGGGAATTTGGGAATGGGAATCGGGAATTTGGGCACAGCGGGATGTCCTGGAGCGTGCCGCAGCCCTGGAATTCGGGAATTCGGGAATTTGGGAATTCGGGAATCGGGAATTTGGGCACAGCGGGATGTCCTGGAGCGCACCGCGGCCCTGGAACCGGGAATTCGGGAATTTGGGAATTCGGGAATTCGGGAATTTGGGAACAGCGGGATGTCCTGGAGCGCGCCGGGGCCCTGGAATTCGGGAATTCGGGAATTTGGGAATGGGAATCGGGAATTTGGGAACAGCGGGATGTCCTGGAGCGCGCCGCGGCCCTGGAATTCGGGAATTTGGGAATTCGGGAATGGGAATTTGGGAATTTGGGAACAGCGGGATGTCCTGGAGCGCGCTGCGGCCCTGGAATTCGGGAATTTGGGAATTTGGGAATGGGAATCGGGAATTTGGGCACAGCGGGATGTCCTGGAGCGCGCCGCGGCCCTGGAACCGGGAATTCGGGAATTTGGGAATGGGAATCGGGAATTTGGGAATTTGGGCACAGCGGGATGTCCTGGAGCGCGCCGCGGCCCTGGAATTCGGGAATTCGGGAATGGGAATTGGGAATTTGGGCACAGCGGGATGTCCTGGAGCGCGCCCCGGCCCTGGAACCGGGAATTCGGGAATTCGGGAATTCGGGAATGGGAATTGGGAATTTGGGCACAGCGGGATGTCCTGGAGCGCGCCGCGGCCCTGGAATTCGGGAATTCGGGAATTTGGGAATGGGAATCGGGAATTTGGGAATTTGGGCACAACGGGATGTCCTGGAGCGCGCCGCGGCCCTGGAACCGGGAATTCGGGAATTCGGGAATGGGAATTTGGGAATTTGGGAACAGCGGGATGTCCTGGAGCGCGCCGCGGCCCTGGAATTCGGGAATTCGGGAATTCGGGAATTCGGGAATTTGGGAATTTGGGAATTTGGGAAATTGGGCACAGCGGGATGTCCTGGAGCGCGCCGTGGCCCTGGAATTCGGGAATTTGGGAATTTGGGAATTCGGGAATTTGGGAATTCGGGAATTTGGGAATGGGAATCGGGAATTTGGGAACAGCGGGATGTCCTGGAGCGCGCCCCGGCCCTGGAATTTGGGAATTCGGGAATTTGGGAATGGGAACTGGAATTCGGGAATGGCTCCGGGAATGGGAACAGAAATTTGGGAATGGCATCAGGAATTACCTTGGGAATTCGGGAATGGCACCAGGAATTGCCCTGGGAATTCGGGAATGGCAACAGGAATGGCAACAGGAATTCGGGAATGGCACCGGGAATTGCCCTGGGAATTTGGGAATGGCACCGGGAATGGGAACAGGAGTTCGGGAGCGGCAGCGGGAATTCGGGAATGGCATCAGGAACAGAAATGGGAATTTGGGAATGGCAACAGGAATTGCCTCGGGAATTCGGGAGCGGCACCGGGAATTCAGGAATGGCATCAGGAACAGGAATGGGAATTCAGGAATGGCATCAGGAACAGGAATGGGAATTCAGGAATGGCATCAGGAATTGCCCTGGGAATTCGGGAGTGGCACCGGGAATTTGGGAATGGCATTGGGAATTGCCCTGGGAATTCGGGAGCAGCACCGGGAATTCGGGAATGGCATCAGGAACAGAAATGGGAATTCGGGAATGGCAACAGGAATTGTCCTGAGAATTCGGGAATGGCAACAGGAATTGCCTTGGGAATTTGGGAGCGGCACCGGGAATTCGGGAATGGCACCGGGAATGGGAACAGGAGTTCGGGAATGGCAACAGGAATTCGGGAATGGCACCGGGAATGGCAGCGGGAATTGCCCTGGGAATTCGGGAATGGCACCGGGAATGGGAACAGGAGTTCGGGAGCGGCAGCGGGAATTCGGGAATGGCATCAGGAACAGAAATGGGAATTCGGGAATGGCAACAGGAATTGCCTCGGGAGTTCGGGAGCGGCAGCGGGAATTGGGGAAAAGGAGGGAAATCCCCGGGAATTCCGCCGGGAAGGGCTCCCCGGGATGTCCCCACCTTCTGCAGGGAGGCGGCGGCGCCGGCCAGGAGCAGCAGCGGGGACTCGGCCATGTGCGCGTTCTTGACGGCCGTCACCGCGTTGGTGACACCGGGGCCCGCGGTGACGGCGGCGACGCCGATGCGGCCTGCGGGGACGGCGGGGACACCGTGGGAAAGGGGACGGCCGCGGGGCGCCGCGGTGGAGCCACGGTGGCACCAAGGTGGCACCAAGGTGGCATCAAGGTGACATCAAGGTGGCTCCAAGGTGGCACCAAGGTGGCACCAAGGTGGCGCCAAGGTGACATCAAGGTGGCACCAAGGTGGCACCAAGGTGGCTCCAAGGTGGCATCAAGGTGGCACCAAGGTGGCTCCAAAATGGCACCACGGTGACACCAAGGTGGCTCCAAGATGGCTCCAAGGTGGCTCCAAGGTGACATCAAGGTGACATCAAGGTGGCTCCAAGGTGGCACCAAGGTGGCACCAAGGTGGCGCCAAGGTGACATCAAGGTGGCTCCAAGGTGGCACCAAGGTGGCTCCAAAACAGCACCAAGGTGGCACCAAGATGGTTCCAAGGTGGTGCCAAGGTGACATCAAGGTGGCTCCAAGGTGGCTCCACGGTGGCTCCAAGATGGCACCAAGGTGGCACCGAAGTGACATCAAGGTGGCACCAAGGTGGCACCAAAGTGACATCAAGGTGGCAACAAGGTGGCTCCAAGGTGGCCTCAAAATGGCACCACGGTGGCACCTAAATGGCACCAAGGTGACATCCAAGGTGGCCCCAAGGTGACACCGAAGTGACACCAAGGTGGCTCCAAGGTGGCGCCAAAGTGGCGCCACAGTGGCTCCAAGGTGACATCAAGGTGGCACCAAGGTGGCTCCAAGGTGGCCTCAAAATGGCACCACGGTGGCACCTAAATGGCACCAAGGTGGCACCAAGGTGGCCCCAAGGTGGCACCGAAGTGACATCAAGGTGGCACCAAGGTGGCTCCAAAATGGCACCATGGTGACACCAAGGTGGCTCCAAGATGGCTCCAAGGTGGCGCCACAGTGGCTCTGAGGTGACATCAAGGTGGCACCAAGATGGCTCCAAGGTGGCTCCAAAATGGCACCACGGTGGCCCCAAGATGGCTCCAAGATGGCTCCAAGGTGGCATCAAGGTGACATCAAGGTGGCACCAAGATGGCACCAAGGTGGCTTCAAAATGGCACCAAAGTGACATCAAGGTGGTACCAAGATGGTTCCAAGATGACTCCAAGGTAGCACCAAGGTGATGTCATGATGGCCCCGAAGTGGCACCACGGTGACATCAAGGTGGCTCCAAGATGGCACCAAGGTGGCTTCAAAATGGCACCAAGACGACATCAAGGTTGCACCAAGGTTGCAGCAAGATTGCTTCAAAATGGCGCCAAGGCGGCGCCAGGGTGACATCAAAATGGCACCAAGGATGGTGACAAACGGTGACAAATGGTGACAAATGGTGACAAATGGTGACAAACTGGGCCAAACCGGGCCAAAGTGGGCCAATCCCCGCCCCGAGGCGTCCCCGGTGCTGACCCGAGAGCCGCGACACGGCGTCGGCGGCGAAGACGGCGGTGGCCTCGTGGCGCGTGTCCACCACGCGGATGCCCATCTTCTCGCAGGCCACCAGCACGGGCGAGATGTGGCCGCCGGGCAGCGTGAAGAGGAAGCGCACGCCGTGGGCGCGGAGAACCTCGGCCACCAGCTCGCCGCCGTGACGGGGACTGGCCGCGTCCACCTGCGGGGCCAGCGGGGACACGGGGACACGGTGACACGGGTGACACGGGTGACACGGGTGACGTCTGTTCTCTGTTTGAGCTGTGCCACCCGTCCCAGCTGTGGTCACCATGGGGTCAGCAGTGACACAGGTGACACAGGTGACATCTGTCCTCTGTTTCAGCTGTGCCCCCTGTCCCAGCTGTGGTCACCATGGGGTCAGTGGTGACATGGTGACACAGGTGACATCTGTCCTCCAGGTTCCACCTGTGCCACCCGTCCCGGCTGTGGTCACCATGGGGTCAGCGGTGACACAGGTGACATCTGTCCTCAGTGTTCCACCTGTGCCACCCGTCCCAGCTGTGGTCACCATGGGGTCAGTGGTGACACGGTGACACAGGTGACACCTGTCCTCCATGTTCCACCTGTGCCACCCGTCCCAGCTGTGGTCACCACGGGGTCAGTGGTGACACAGGTGACATCTGTCCTCCATGTTCCACCTGTGCCACCCGTCCCAGCTGTGGTCACCATGGGGTCAGTGGTGACACGGTGACACGGGTGACATCTGTTCTCTGTTTCAGCTGTGCCACCCATCCCAGCTGTGGTCACCATGGGGTCAGCAGTGACACGGTGACACGGGTGACATCTGTCCCCAGTGTTCCACCTGTGCCACCCGTCCCAGCTGTGGTCACCTCAAGGTCACCTTGGGGTCAGCAGTGACACGGTGACATGGGTGACATCTGTCCCCAGTGTTCCACCTGTGCCACCCGTCCCGGCTGTGGTCACCACAAGGTCACCATGGGGTCACCATGGGGTCAGCGGTGACCCTGGTGACACGGGTGACACCTTGTCCTCGATGTCCTCCCTCCCTCCTGTGCCACTGATGTCACCTGTGCCCATCTCCCCTGTCCCACCCATCCCGCCTGTCCCCAACGTCCCCTCAATGTCCCCAATGTCCCCAACGTCCCCCCGTGTCCCACCATCCCCAATGTCCCCAGTGTCCCCAGTGTCCCCTCAGCCCCTGGTGTCCCCCCAGCCCCCAGTGTCCCCAGTGTCCCCAAGGTCCCCAATGTCCCCAATGTCCCCTCAGCCCCTGGTGTCCCCCCAGCCCCCAGAGTCCCCAGTGTCCCCAAGGTCCCCAATGTCCCCAGTGTCCCCAATGTCCCCCCATGTCCCCACTGTCCCCCAATGTCCCCCGTGTCCCCAGACCTTGTGCAGCAGGCGGTAGAGGAGCCCGAGGCGCTGGGCCACCACCAGCAGGACCAGGGCCACCAGCCCGGCACAGGCACAGCCCAGCCCGGCCACCGCGTCCATGGCTGCAAAACAACGGGGCCACCGTGAGAACCCCCGGGGACACCCTGGGGACACTTGGGGACACCAGGAGAACCCCCGGGGACACCCTGGGGACACCTGGGGACACCGTGGGGACACCTGGGGACACCGTGGGGACACCAGGAGAACCCCTGGGGACACTGTGAGAACCCCTGGGGACACCCTGGGGACACCGTGAGAACCCTTAGAGACACTGTGGGGACACCATGAACCCACTGGGGACACCGTGAGAACCCCCGGGGACACCCTGGGGACACCTGGGGACACCAGGAGAACCCCTGGGGACACTCTGAGAACCCTTGGGGACATTGTGGGGACACCATGAACCCACTGGGGACACTGGGAATGGCCTGGGGACATCATGGGAACCCCTGGGGACACCGTGGGGACACCATGAACCCAACAGGACCACCATGGGAACCCCTAGGGACACTGCGGGGACACCATGGGAACCCCTAGGGACACTGCGGGGACACCATGGGAACCCCTGGGGACACTGTGGGGACACCAGGAATGGCCTGGGGACACTGTGGGAACCCCTGGGGACACGGTGGGGACACCGTGAACGCAACAGGGCCACCGTGAGAACCCCTGGGGACACCGCGGGGACACCGTAGGGACACCATTAGGACACTGTGGGAACCCCTGGGGACACCATGGGGACACCGTGAGAACCCCTGGGGACACCCTGGGGACACCTCGGGACACCATGAGGACACTGTGGGAACCCCTGGGGACACCGTGGGGACACCGTGGGGACACCTGAGGACACCGTGAGAACCCCGGGGGACACCGTGGGGACACCGTGGGGACACCTGAGGACACCGTGAGAACCCCTGGGGACACCGTGGGGACACCGTGAACACAACGGGGCCACCATGGGAACCCTTGGGGACACTGTGGGAACCCCTGGGGACACCGTGGAAACCCTTGGGGACACCGTGGGGACACCGTGGGGACACCTGAGGACACCGTGGGAACCCCTGGGGACACCATGGGGACACCAGGAACCCAACGGGGACACCAGGAATGGCCTAGGGACATCATGGGAACCCTTGGGGACACCGTGGGAACCCTTGGGGACACCGTGGAAAACCCCTGGGGGCACCAGGAATGGCCTGGGGACACCAGGAGTGACAGCAAATGACACGGACATTGGGGACATTGGGGACACTGGCGACACTGGGGACAGTGGTGACATTGGGGACATTGGGGACACTGGGGACATTGGGGACGTTGGGACATTGGGGACACTGGGGACAATGGGGACAATGGGGACATTGGGGACACTGGGGACCAGGTTAACTGAAGCCAGATTAATTAAGCCCCGATTAATTAAACCCCGATTAATTAAACCCCGATTAATTAAACCAAGTCAATCGAACCCAAATTTACTGAGCCTGGATCGACTGAATGGGGATTAACCAAACACAAGCTAATTAAACCCAAGTTAATTAAACCCAGATTAATTGCGCCGGGATTGGCCAAGCCCAGACTAACGGAGCCCAGTGGATCGCCCCCAGATTAAAGCTGGATTAATTAAACCCGGGTCAATTGAACTGGGATTAATGGAACCCGGTTTAATTAATTAGACCGGGGTGATTAAACTCTGGAGTAATTAAACTCTGGATTAACTGAACCCAGTTTAACCAGTCCCAGTTTAACCAGTCCCAGTTTAACCAGTCCAGCACACCCCGCCCACCTCATTTGCATAATCACGCGGCTCATTTGCATAACCACCCACACTCCCTGCCTTAATTACCCCTAACGAAGTTCCTCCCCTCCCCCAAACATTCCTGGAATTCCCTCCCCCATCCCAAATTCCCCCTTTTTTGACCCAAAACCCGGCGGGGCCCAAACTGGGACCTTTGTCACCTCTGTCCCCAAGGCCACCCAGACCCATTGTCACCTCTGTCCCCAAGGCCACCCAACCCCATTGTCACCCCTGTCCCCAAGGCCACCCAGACCCATTGTCCCCTTGTCCCCAAGGCCACCCTGGTCCCCCATTGTCCCCTCTGTCCCCAAGGCCACCCCTGTCCCCCATTGTCCCCTCTGTCCCCAAGGCCACCCAACCCCATTGTCCCTTTGTCCCCAAGGCCACACCTATCCTCAAAGCCACCCCTGTCCCCCATTGTCCCCTCTGTCCCCAAGGCCACCATGGTGCCTGACTGTCCCCTCTGTCCCCAAGGCCACCCCACCCCATTGTCACCTCTGTCCCCAAGGCCACCCCTGTCCCCAAAGCCACCCAGACCCTATTGTCACCCCTGTCCCCAAGGCCACCCCTGTCCCCAAGGCCACCCCTGTCCCCCATTGTCACGTCTGCCCCCAAGGCCACCCCTGTCCCCCATTGTCCCCTCTGTCCCCAAGGCCACCCAACCCCATTGTCACTTTGTCCCCAAGGCCACCCTGGTCCCTGACTGTCCACCCTGTCCCCAAGGCCACCCCTGTCCCCAAAGCCACCCAGACCCCATTGTCCCCTTGTCCCCAAGGCCACCCAACTCCATTGTCCCCTCTGTCCCCAAAGCCACCCTGACCCCAAGGCCACCCTTATTGTCCATTTTGTCCCTAAGGCCACCCCGATCCTCGACTGTCCCCTCTGTCCCCAATCCCCACTTGTCCCCCCTGTCCACAGACCCACCCACCCTTGTCCCCAAGGCCACTCTGTCCCCAAGGCCACCCCGAATGTCCCCCTTGTCCCCAAGGCCACCCCTGTCCCCAAGGCCGCCCTGGTCCCTCATTGTCCCCCTTGTCCCCAAGGCCACCATGGTCCCTGACTGTCCCCCTTGTCCCCAAGGCCACCCCTGTCCCCAAGGCCACCCTGGTCCCTGACTGTCCCCCTTGTCCCCAAGGCCACCCCTGTCCCCCCACACGTCCTTATTGTCACCGTGCCTGTGTCCCCACGTCCCCCCCCCCATCCCCACGACCCCCGAGTGCCCGGGACCCCCCCCCCAGGTGTCCCCTCAGTGCCACCTCCGTGTCCCCTCAGTGTCCCCAGACCCCCTCCCGAGACCCCCGGGCCCCTCCCACGGGGTGTCCCCTCCTTGTCCCCTCCTTTGTGTCCCCGGTGTCCCCTCCTTGTCCCCACGACCCCCCCAATGGCCGGTGTCCCCTCCTTGTCCCCGGTGTCCCCTCCTTGTCCCCGTGTCCCCTCCTTGTCCCCACGACCCCTCAATGGCCGGTGTCACCCCCGGGTGTCCCCTCCTTGTCCCTGGTGTCCCCTCCTTGTCCCCACGACCCCCCCAATGGCCGGTGTCCCCCCACATGTCCCCTCCTTGTCCCCGTGTCCCCTCCTTGTTCCCGGTGTCCCCTCCTTGTCCCCACGACCTCCCAATGGCCGGTGTCCCCCCCAGGTGTCCCCTCCTTGTCCCCGGTGTCCCCTCCTTGTCCCCACGACCCCC
>NW_026690441.1:20414-27714 GCF_015227805.2 Hirundo rustica | reverse complement strand
CGGAGGACGCGTCGGGCGGGGTAGAGGCGGACCGCGGGGGAGGTCAGTTTGCGCAGTGCGGGGGGGTGTGAAACAGCGAGCAACGGAGCTGGAGCGGGGGGAGACCCGAGAACCGAGCAGGCGGCTTGGCGCACGCAGATGACAAAAGCTAGGGGAAACAGAGCTCAAAACACATTCGCGTCGCAAAGCGCCGGGAGAGGGCTGCCGAACACGGAAGCACAGAGTCGAGAACTACAAATCCCAGAAAGCCGTGCGGCATGTTCAAACGCAGGCATGGCGGGGGCATGGAAAGGCCCAAGACACAATTCTGTTCAGAGGGGGGCAGATTCAAATGACAAAAGGGACGGGACGAGTCCTGAGCATGAGAGGGGGCGGGATATCCCGCCGGAGACCGCCGGGCCAGATCAGGCAGGGGCGGAACGGGCGGAGACGGAGCTGGCAGGGACGGGGCGTGGCCGAGGCGGGGAGAGCCTCGAAGGTACCACCCCCAGGCGGCTGACGTCGCGAGGCCAGACTCCGCCCACTTGCAGTTTCCATGTCCCTGGATCTCCTGCTTATGGAGACTCAGGGGCAGCTGCAGGGATGTTACGGACGGGGGCACGTACAAAAATATCTCAGATTTTACAGGTATTTCCAAGGAAAGAAGCTACAGAAAAACTTGAGGATGCTCAGCAAACTCTGGTTCCTGTTCAGCGGGAGAAAGAGAAAGAGAAGGAAAAAGAAAAAGAAACAGGACCAAATGACATGCAGCTTCCAAAACATTCATGTTTCAGTTGACACATTTTCAGGTGCAGTCTTCGCATCATTGCACACAGGTGAAACAGCACAACATGCCTGTCGACATTTCTTGCAGGCATTTGCATCTTTGGGCGTGCCACAAGAAATCAAAACAGACAATGGACCAACATATATAGGGAAGGTGCTTGACAAATTCCTGAAGAGGTGGGGTGTCCATCATACTTTTGGTATCCCACACTCTCCAACAGGTCAAGCAATCATTGAAAGGACACATCAAACATTAAAATCCCTTTTGGACAGACAAAAAAGAGGAGAAGCAGACGCGACACCATACATGCGCTTGAATAAAGCCTTGTATGTGTTGAATTTTCTAAATTGCTCTTTTGCAGAGCCAACTCCACCAATCATCAGGCATTTTTCAAACAGCACAAGAGCAAAACTGAAGGAAAATCCTTTAGTTTTGGTCAGAAACCCAGAAACAGGACAAATTGAAGGGCCATTCAAATTAATAACTTGGGGCAAGGGATATGCTTGTGTCTCCACAGCAGTTGGACCAAAGTGGCTGGCGGCGAAGCACGTGAAACCGTACCGAGTCCAGACGCAAGCAGAGACAGACCCCAAGACCAGAGGAAGAGAAGTGGGCACGCAGACGTGAGCCAGTGTCAAGACAGCAGACATCCTTTCGTTCTATGTGCAAAAGAGACTTTGGGACTTGTTTTCTTGGGGACTTGGGTGGTGTTGCATTTCTAGGGATTCCCAGGGAAAAGAGGGCATTGCAAATGAAAGAACTATCCTTGTGCCTCATTCTCTCCTTGGTTGCCTTGAGCAATGCGGCAGTTTTGCCCGTGGCTCAACCAAAAGAGAATGTTTGGGAAACTCTAGCCAATGCATCAGGTTTGGATACCATCTGCCTGACACACTCAAGACCAGGGAAACCTTTTTCAACTTGTTTAGTGGGGTTGCCAGTGAGCAAATGGCAGATTCCAGAAAACATCCCTCCAAAGATTTCAAAGTCCATTGTAGATCCAGTGGGCCAATGGGATGTTTGGACGAAATTCCTTCCTGCGGCTCCTTTTGAACCTCAGGAACTGGAAATTCTTGGATCGGTCCAAATGCAATTCTGTGTGAAATTTGGCCTTTCTGGAGTGACAAAAAATAGAACTGTAGATGTCACCCCAAACCTCGATTTTTACAGAAATTCATCATCTTGGTGTAATTACACTAAGATGCTGAAGAAACCATCCAATCATGTTCCAGCTCAGTTGCCGAGGGGAAATTTTTTCATTTGTGGGGACAAAATTTGGCCCGCAATTCCTGCAAATGCGACAGGTGGTCCTTGCAGCATTGGAATGCTTTCATTGCTAACACCTGACATGACACTGATGAGAGAACAAAAACATAGAGGGAAAAGATCGAGTTCAAATGTATGATCCAAATTGTGATGATGATGTTCACACATGGAGCAAGGCTCAGAGAATTGCAGTTGCAATTTTTTCACCACAGGCAGCGTCAGGAGCAGCCTTGGCACAATTGGATCAAGTGGGTTGTTGGCTGAGCAAACATGCCTGAGCCACCTCTCTTGCACTGAGTGACATGTTGTTGGACATTGACAGTGTAAGATGAGCAAGTCTCCAAAACAGGGCAGCGATTGATAATCTTTTGCTGACCCACGGGCATAGGTGTGAGGAATTTGAGGGAATGTGCTGCATGAATTTGTCGGATCATTCCAAATCCATTCATGAGAACATCAGGCAATTGCAGGAGAATGTGAACAAACTTGGAGAGGTAACTGAGACATGGATGGATGGAGTTTTCAATTTGTTTAACCTTTCACCATTGTGGAAGGAAATTTTGAAGATAGTTATATATATTTTAGTAGGGCTTGTAATCCTTCTCATGATTTTGCCGTGTTTGTTTCCATGCATACGGCAAACCATGGACAGAATGGCCAAGGAGGTGTTCTTGGTTCAAACAGGAGGGGGAGATGTTGGAGTCCAAGGCATTCCTTTGGTTGCCCTGGAGGGTCAGGGACCTGGGCAGGGGGGTCTGGGACCCCAGCCCAGAGCCCAGAGCTCAGAGACACTGGATTTGATTTCAGTCCATGGGAGAGGCTTCTTGCACTGCAGGAAGCATTGCAGGCCACAAGAGTGTAAAAATAGTAGTTTAGTATATCACAGGGTGAAAAAACAGTGAGTTTGGGATTCTTGGCATTGAAGTGAATGGGGCAAGATGGAGAATTTAGGGCGTTGTCTCTTCCTTCTTCCTTCTTGTTCCCTCACTCCATTTCTGCAGTGACGTTGGCACAAAGTAGTTAGTGAGGATTGGGTCAGAGTAAAGATGACCTTTTTAGTAATAGTGATAGACATTGGTAATAAATAGTAAATAAAGAATACGTAGCAATTAGTATAAAAGATAAGGACAGCCCAGAGACGGGGGGAGTCACCAGATGTCCGAGCCGCGGCAAACATCTTTTGGACACTGAGAAAATTGTAAGATAAGAACTAATAAACAAAGCATGTAACCTTGAAGACTCCGTCTTTTCCTGCGTTTGGCACAGAGCTTTGTAGAGGGCCAGAACTCTAAGACCACCTGAATGCCGGGGAATTTAAGCTCCTAAAAAGGAGCCCCCGACAACCTCGGGGTGGCACCTGTCCCCAGTGCTCTCAGCTGCAGGATGTGTGTCACTGGAGGTGGCACCTGTGCCCAGTGCCCTCAGCTGCAGGATGTGTGTCACCTGGGGGTGGCACCTGTGCCCCAGTGCCCTCAGCTGCAGGATGTGTGTCACCTGGGGGTGGCACCTGTCCCCAGTGCCCTCAGTTGCAGGATGTGTGTCACCTGGGGGTGGCACCTGTCCCCAGGCCGTCCCCCAGCCGTGCCCAGGCGATGTCCCCGAGGCGCCCCAGCGCCAGCTCCGGGTGCCAGAGGCGGCGCAGGGCGTGGGAGGCGGCGGAAAGCCCTGGGAACGGCTGCGGGAAACGGCCAGGATCCACTCCAGAACCTGCTCCAGGAACTGGAACGGACACCAGGGAAACTGGGATGGACTGGGATGGGACTGGGATGGGACTGGGATGGGATTTTGGGGAACTGGGAGGTTCTGTACTGGCCTATACTGGTTTATACTGGTCTGTACTGGTCCATACTGGTCTCTCACCTTGTCCATCCGAGCCGAGCGCAGTATCCCCAGCTCCAGGTGCTGCAGCAGCTCCAGCAGCGCCGACACCACCGAGAACTGGGAAAAACACGGGAAAAAACTGGGAAAAACGGGAAAAAAATGGGAAAACAACGACGGGGGAAAAAACCACGGGGGAAAAAACCACGGGGAGGGGAAATGGGAAAATAAAAACAGGGAAAAACAGGGTAAAATGGGAAAAAAACCCAGGGAAAATTGGTAAAAAAACAGGGAAAAACATGGGAATGATAGTGGGAAAAACCAGGGAAAAAAACAGGGAAAAATGGGAAAAAAAAAACCTGAGGAAAAACAGGGGAAAAACCCAGGGAAAAGCAGGGAAAAAATGGGGAAAGACGGGGAGAAAAACCAGGAATTTGGGGGAGAAATTAGGAGTTTTGGGGAAAAAATGGGAATTGTGGGGGGAAACTGGGAACTCTGGGACAAAAAATTTGGGAATTTTTTTTGGAAAAAAAAGGGAATCTGGGTAAAAAAACCTGGAATTTCAGGGAAAAACACCTAGAAAGTCTGGGGGAAAACCAGGAAAAAACGGCTGAAATTCCCAGAAATTCCCGGAATTCCAGGTTTTTCCGCACTTTCTCCAGCAGCTGGGGCAGCAGCGGGATCAGGCTCCAGCTCAGCCGCGATTTCTGCTCGCGCTGCTCCCGGCGCTCCCGCGGAGAAACCTGGGAAAAACCAGGAAAAACCGGGAAAAAGGGGAAAAGGGGAATTACCGGGATCGCTGAGCAACAAAACCCCCCAGAATTCTGGGAATTTCTGAGCCCAAAAACCCCGGAAATTCCCCTGAAATTCCAACCCCAAATTCCCTGGAATTCACAAAACTCCCAAAAATCCCTGAAATTTCCCCAAAATTCTGGGAATTCCCAATCCCTAAAATCCCCTGGAAATTCCTGGATTTCCCAACCCCAAATCCCTGAAAAATCCCCGAAAATTCCCCAAGAATTTCCAAGAAATCCCCATCCCTAAAAATTACCTGAAAATCCCCCCAAAACAATCTCCCAAAATTCCCAAACAGAAATCCCTCAAAATTCTCAAAAAATCCCTGAAAATTCCCAGAAAATCCCCCCAAAAAATCCCCAAAATTCCCTGAAATTTCCCAGAGAAATTCACCAAAACCCTCCGAAACTTTCCCAAGAAAAATCCCTTAAAATTCCAAAAAGCATCCCTCAAAATTCCCTGAAAATTCCCCCAAAAATTGCTGAGAATTCTCTGAAAATCCCTCAAAATTCCCTGATAAAAATACTTCAAAATTCCCTGATAAAAATTCCCTCAAAATTTCCTGAAAAAAAATCCCTCAAAATTCCCGAAAATTTTCCCAAAAAATCCCTCAAAATTCCCTGAAAATCCCCCCAAAAATCCCTCAAAATTCCCTGAAAATCCTTGAAAACTCCCAAAAAATCCCCGAAAAATCCCACAGCGCGCCCAAAAAATCCCCTGAAGGGGAAAAAGGGGGGGGGGGAAAGGGGGGGGAGGAAAGGGGGAGGGGAAAGGGGGAGGGGAAAGGGGGGGGGGGGAGCAAATTCCAGGTGCTGGGAGGGGCCCGGAGCCGATTCCCGGAAAATTCCTCTGGGATTGGGAGGGGAGGGAAAATCGGGAGCGATTCCAAGGGTTGGGGCTTGGGAAATTCCCGAGGTTTTTCAGGCTGCAATTCCCAAAATTCGGGGCTGGGAATTCCCAGGGTTTGGGGCTTCAAATTCCAAGAGTTTAGGGCTGGAATTCCCAGGGTTTTAGGGCTGGAATTCTTGGATTTGGAGCCAAAATTCCTGGATTTTGGGGGCCAGAATTCCCAAGGTTTTGGGGGCCAGAATTCCCAAGGTTTTGGGGCAGGTATTCCCAGATTTTGGGGCTGAAATTCCCAAGGTTTTTCAGCCTGGAATTCTGTGAATTCAAAGCTCGGAATTCCCAGATTTTGGGGCCAAAATTCCCAGGTTTTTAGGGCTGGAATTCTCAGATTTGGAGCCAAAATTCCTGGATTTTGGGGGCCAGAATTCCCAAGGTTTTGGGGCTGAAATTCCCAGGATTTTCAGGTTGGAATTCTGCGAGTTCAAAGCTCAGAATTCCCAGATTTTAGGGCTGAAATTCCCAGATTTTTAGGGCTGGAATTCTCAGATTTGGGGCCAGAATTCCTGGATTTTAGGGTTTGCAATTCTGAGGATTTGTGCTCGGAATTCCCAGGGTTTTCAGGCTGGAATTCTGTGAGTTCAAAGCTCAGAATTCCCAGGATTTTGGGGCCAGAATTCCCAGGGTTTGAGTCAGGAATTCCTGGATTTGGAGGCTGAAATTCCCAGATTTTTGGGGCTGTAACTCCCAGGGTTTTGGGGCTGAAATTCCCAGATTTTGGGGCCGGAATTCCCGGGTTTTTTTACCTCTGGAACAGGAATTTCCCAGCGGCCGAGGCCAGAGCACGGCTGGAGACGAAGACGATGGGGAAAACGCTGCGGCAATCCTCATCCGACAGCGCCTCCTCCAGATTCCTGGGAATTCCGGAAATTCTGCATCCCCGAGTCCCGCTCCCCCATCCTGAAATTCCCCAAAATCCCCAAAATTCCCCCCCAAGATCTGGGATTTTTTACCCCCAAATCCTGATTTTTTTCCCCCCAAATCCCAAATTTCCAGCCCCAAATCCTGACATTTTCCCCCAAAATCCCGGATTTCTGACCCCAAATGGCAAATTTCTGATCCCAAATCCCGGATTTTTCCCTCAATCCCTGATTTTCCCTGTCCAGCTCCGGCAGCAGCTTCAGCACCTCCAGCGCCACCTCGGGCTCTTTGTCGTGAGCCTGCAATTCCCAAAATTCCCCAAATTCCCGGACCCTCAGCTCCATTGTTCCCAACTTTTCCCCCATTCCAGGCCTTTTTTTTATCCCGTTTTTTCCTCCAATTTCAAATATTCCAGGTTTTTTATTCCCATTTTCCCTCGTTCCACCCCAAAATTTCCCACATTTTCCAACATTCCAGGGTTTTTTATCTCATTTCCCCCAATTTTTTCTGCATTTTCCCTAATTCCAGCCCCATTTTTATCCCATTTTTCCTCATTCCAGCCCAAATCTTCCCACATTTCCCATCATTCCAGGGGTTTTTAATCCCATTTTTTGTTGTTCCACCCCAAATTTTCCCACATTTTCCATCATTCCAGGTTCTTTATTCCCATTTTTCCTCATTCCAGCCCAAATTTTCACACATTTTCCATCATTCCAGGGGATTTTAATCCGATTTTTCTACATTCCACCTCAAATTTTCCAACATTCCAGGGTTTTTAATCCCATTTTCCCTATTTTTTTCCACTTTTTCCCTAATACCAGCTCCATTTTTATCCCATTTTTCCCTGTTCCAGCCCCATTTTTCCACCATTTTTCCATCATTCCAGGGTTTTTT
>NW_026690441.1:0-19914 GCF_015227805.2 Hirundo rustica | reverse complement strand
TTCGGTTCCCCCCCCCCGCTTTTTTTCCCCCCCCCTTTTTTTCCCCCCCTTTTTTTCCCCACCCCCCGTTTTCCCCACCCCATTTCCCCCCCCTTCCCCCCCTTTTCCCCCCCAATTCTCATTTTCCACGTATTTTTCCCAATTTTTTCCCATTTCTCCCCCATTTTTTCCCAGTTTTTCCCATTTATTTTTCCCTGTTTTTCCCCAGTTTTTCTCATTTATTTTCCCTGTTATTTTCCCAGGTTTTCCCCCACTTTTCCAGTTATTTTTCCCAATTTTTCCCGTTTCTTTTTCTCGTTTTTCCCAGGCTCCTGGATCCTCAGCGCGACGCCGGGAGCGGCCGCGGCTTCTTCCTGCGATCCCAGGTCCGGAATTCCCGGGATTCCCAGAAATTCGGCAGTTGGGGAATTGGGGAGAGCTCGGGGGAATTGGGGGAATTTGGGGAATTTGGGGGAATTTTCTGGGGAATTTTCTGGGGATTTTGGGGAATTTTGGGGGGAATTTTTGGGGGATTTTGAGAGAATTTTTTTGGGGAATTTTCTGGGGATTTTGAGGAAATTTTTGTGGAATTCTGGGGGGATTTTGGGGATTTTTTAGGGGATTTTAGGGAGAATTTTGAGGGATTTTTTGGAGATTTTTTGGGAATTTTGGGGGAATTTTCTGCGGATTTTGAGG
Source organism: Hirundo rustica (assembly GCF_015227805.2). Taxonomy (NCBI): domain Eukaryota; kingdom Metazoa; phylum Chordata; class Aves; order Passeriformes; family Hirundinidae; genus Hirundo; species Hirundo rustica. The sequence continues at coordinate 19,239 of NW_026690441.1, read as the reverse complement.
AATTTTTTGGGGAATTTTTTAGAGAATTTCAGGGGAATTCTGAGGGATTGTTTGGTGGGATTTTTGTGGAGCTTGCTGCTGGAATTTTGGCAGTATTTTTGGGAATTTTGGGAATTCTTCTCTTGGATTTCCCCCAGCTCCAGGAGCACGCCGCCTGCCTGGGGGTTTTTGAGGGAATTTTTTTTGGTTTTTTTGGCGGAATTTTTGTGAATTTTTCCGGAATTTTTGAGGATTTGGGCGGAATTTCGGGAATTCTGGGAATTTTTGGGAATTCTGATCCCAATTTTCCCCAGCTCCACCAGTGTACAGCCTGCCTGGGGGTTTTTGAGGGAATTTTTTGGGTTTTTCGCTGGAATTTTGGCAGAATTTTGCTGGAATTTTTCAGGATTTGGGTGGAATTTTGGGAATTTTCTGGAATTTTGGGAATTCTGATCCCAATTTCCCCCAGCTCCACGAGCACGCCGCCTGCCGGGGGATTGGCTGTGGGATTGCGCCGGGAGCCTCCGGGACTGGGACACGGCCACGGGAATTCTGCTGGGAACTGGGACCAGTGAGGGACTGGGATGGGACTGGGATGGGACTGGGATGGACTGGGATGGACTGGGATGGGGTTGAAGCCCATCTGTACTGGTTTATACTGGTCCAAACTGGTTTTTCCCACTCCCATCCCCATTCCAAACTGGGATTTCCCCTCTCCAAACTGGGATTTCGGCCTCATACCAGTTCATACTGGTCCGTACCAGTTTGTACTGGTCCATACTGGTTTATACTGGTCCAGATTGGTCCGAACTGGTCTTTCCCCATTCCCATCCCCTCTCCAAACTGGGATTTCCCCTCTCCAGACTGGGATTTTCCTGCTCCAAACTGGGATTTCGGCCCTGTACTGGTTCATACTGGTTTGTACTGGTTTATACTGGTCCATACTGGTTTATACCGCTCCATACTGGTTTATGCCGCTCCATACTGGTTTATACCGGTCTGTATGCCGGTCTGTACTGGTCTGTACTGGAGCGGCAGGCTGCGGCTGGAGCAGGAGCAGCTCTGGTGCAGATGCTGAGCTCCAGCGGGATCCGGCTCTGCCCAGGGCTGCCCCCGGCAGGAAGGTGACGCCAGGGAATTTGGGGAATTCTGGGAAATTTGGGAAAATCGAGGGGATTTCGGGGGATTTTTTGGGCGCGCTGTGGGATTTTTCGGGATTTTTTGGGAGTTTTCAAGGATTTTTAGGGAATTTTGAGGGATTTTTTTGGGATTTTGAGGGATTTTTTATCAGGGAATTTTGGGGGATTTTTTTGGAAATTTTCAGGGATTTTTTTATCGGGGAATTTTCAGGGATTTTCAGGGAATTTTGAGAGATTTTTTTGGGGGGTTGGAATTTTGAGGGATTTTCAGGGAATTTTTACGGATTTTCAGGGAAATTTTCAGGGAATTTTGAGGGGTTTTTTTATTGGGGAATTTTCAGGGATTTTCAGGAAATTTTGAGGGATTTTTTTATCAGGGAATTCTCACAGATTTTCAGGGAATTCTCTGCAATTTTGGGGGGAAGTTTCAGGGAATTTTGAGGGATGATTTTTGGGAATTTTAAGGGATTTTTCTTGGGAAAGTTTCGGGGGGTTTTGGCACATTTCTCTGGGAAATTTCAGAGAATTTTGAGGGGGGATTTTGTGGGGGGGGATTTTCTTGGAATTTTCAGGGATTTTTGGAGAATTTTGAGGGATTTCTGTTTTGGAATTTTGGGAGATTGTTTTGGGGAGATTTTCAGGGAATTTTTAGGGATGGGGATTTCTTGGAAATTCTTGGGGAATTTTGGGGGATTTTTCGGGGATTTGGGGTTGGGAAATCCATGAATTTTCAGGGGATTTTAGGGATTGGGAATTCCCAGAATTTTGGGGAAATTTCAGGGATTTTTGGGAGTTTTGTGAATTCCAGGGAATTTGGGGTTGGAATTTCAGGGGAATTTCCGGGGTTTTTGGGCTCAGAAATTCCCAGAATTCTGGGGGGTTTTGTTGCTCAGCGATCCCGGTAATTCCCCTTTTCCCCTTTTTCCCGGTTTTTCCCGGTTTTTCCCAGGTTTCTCCACGGGAGAGCCGGGAGCAGCGCGAGCAGAAATCGCGGCTGAGCCGGAGCCTGATCCCGCTGCTGCCCCAGCTGCTGGAGAAAGTGCGGAAAAACCCGGAATTCCGGGAATTTCTGGGAATTTCAGCCGTTTTTTCCTGGTTTTCCCCCAAACTTTCTGGGTGCTTTTCCCAGAAATTCCAGGTTTTTTTCCTCCAGATTCCCTTTTTTTCCCAAAAAATATTCCCAAATTTTTTCTCCCAGAGTTCCCAGTTTCCCCCCACAATTCCCATTTTTTCCCCAAAACTCCCAGTTTCTCCCCAAAATTCCTGGTTTTTCTCCCCGTCTTTCCCCATTTTTTCCCTGCTTTTCCCTGGGTTTTTTTCCTGTTTTTCCCATTTTTCCCTGGGTTTTTTTCCCTGTTTTTCCTCAGGGTTTTTTCCCTTTTTTCCCTGTTTTTTTCCCTGGTTTTTCCCACTATCATTCCCATGTTTTTCCCTGTTTTTTTTTACCAGTTTTTCCCTGTTTTTTTTCCCCCATTTTACCCCATTTTTCCCTGTTTTTTTTTTCTCATTTCCCCGTGGTTTTTTCCCTGTGGGTTTTTCCTGTGTTTTTTCCCGTTTTTCCCTTTTTTTCCCCCTGTTTTTCCCGGTTTTTTTCCCATTTTTCCCAGGTTTTTTCCCATTTTTTTCCCGTTTTTTCCCGTGTTTTTCCCAGTTCTCGGCGGTGTCGGCGCTGCTGGAGCTGCTGCAGCACCTGGAGCTGGGGACGCTGCGCTCGGCTCGGATGGACAAGGTGAGAGACCCGTATGGACCAGTACAGACCAGTATAACCAGTATAGGCCAGTGCAGAACCTCCCAGTTCCCCAAAATCCCATCCCAGTCCCATCCCAGTCCATCCCAGTTTCCCCGGTGTCCGTTCCCAGTTCCTGGAGCAGGTTCTGGAGCGGATCCTGGCCGTTTCCCGCAGCCGTTCCCGGCTGTTCCCGGGGCTTTCCGCCGCCTCCCATCGCCCTGCGCTGCCTCTGGCACCCGGAGCTGGCGCTGGGGCGCCTCGGGGACATCGCCTGGGCACGGCTGGGGGACGGCCTGGGGACAGGTGCCACCCCCAGGTGACACACATCCTGCAGCTGAGGGCACTGGGGCACAGGTGCCACCTCCAGGTGACACACATCCTGCAGCTGAGGGCATTGGGGACAGGTGCCACCTCCAGGTGACACACATCCTGCAGCTGAGGGCACTGGGGCACAGGTGCCACCTCCAGGTGACACACATCCTGCAGCTGAGGGCACTGGGGACAGGTGCCACCTCCAGGTGACACACATCCTGCAGCTGAGGGCACTGGGGACAGGTGCCACCTCCAGGTGACACACATCCTGCAGGTGAGGGCATTTGGGGACAGGTGCCACCTCCAGGTGACACACATCCTGCAGCTGAGGGCACTGGGGACAGGTGCCACCTCCAGGTGACACACGTCCTGCAGCTGAGGGCACTGGGGACAGGTGCCACCCCCAGGTGACAGCAGTGCTCCAGGTGAGGGCATTTGGGGACATTTTGGTGCCATTTTGATTACATTCTGCTGACATTTGGTGACGTTTGGTGACATTTTTTGACATTCTGGTGACATTTGGTGCCATTCTGGTGCCATTTGGTGACACTTGGTGACACTTGGTGACATTTTGGTGACATTTGGTGTCCCTGTCCCCGTTCCAGGCGGAGTCCCCAGACGAGGACGACGTTTATGGGCTGGCGGCGATGCTGGGGAGACTCTGGGCTCTGTTCAGGTGACACTTGGAGACATGGGGGACATTGAGGGGGTTTGGGGACATCAGGGCCATTGGGGACATTTGGGAACAAGGGTGGGGGGTGGCCCCAAATATCCCCAGTGTCCCCTCAGTGTCCTCATTGTCCCCCCACAGTCCCCAGTGTCCCCGTGTCCCCGCAGTGACCATGACCTCACCCCTTGGTCTCTCTTTGTGCCGCTCTCTCGGCTCCTGCGCCGCGCCCTCGACACTGGGGAGGTGCCAGCACAGGGGACACACCTGGGGACACACCTGGGACATACCTGGGGCACACCTGGGGACAGCTGGGACACACCTGGGGACAGCTGGGATGCACCTGAGACACAGAAACACACCCGGGACACACCTGGGACACCTGGGGACACCCAGGACACACCCGGGACACACCTGGGGACACCTGGGACACACCTGGGGTCACCTGGGGCACGCCTGGGACACACCTGGGGACACTTCCAGAACATTCTGGGATGTTTTGGGGGACATTTGGGTCCATTTTTGGTCATTTCTGGTCATTTGTTTCCGTCTTGGTGACAAATTTCTCAGTTTTGGTGACATTTTTGGTCATTTTCACTATTTTTTTTCCCATTTTGGTGACATTTTTGTCCTTTTTGGTAACATTTTGGGGCCATTTTTAGTAATTTTTGTCAGTTTTTTGTTCATTTTTGTCCATTTCTGTGACATTTTGGTCCATTCTTGGTCATTTTTGTCCATTTTTCTCCATCTCTGTGACATTTTTGTCCATTTTTCTCCATCTCTGACATTTTTGTCCATTTTTGTCCATTTCTGTGACATTTTTATCCGTTTTTGTCTGTTTTTTGCTGACATTTTTGTCCATTTTTTGTGACGTTTTTGTCTGGTTTTCTCCATTTCTGTGACGTTTTTGTCCATTTTTGTGACATTTTTATCTGTTTTTGTCCGGTTTTTGTGATGTTTTTGTCCCCCCAGGTGACCGCCCCGGCCGTCTCCTGCCTCTTCTTCCACCTATTCTGGGAGCTCTCCTGAATTCCCGACTCCGGAGATGCCCCGGTGAGGAATCCCCGAATTCCCCAAAACTTCCCCCCCCCAAAATCCCTGAGTTCCCAAATCCCCAAAAATTCCCTCAATCCCACCCCAGATTTCTCAAATCCCACCCAAAATCCCCAGATTTCCACCCCAAATCCCAAAATTCCCAATAAATCCCATCTGAAATTCCCAATTTTTCCCCAAAATTCCCAGAATTTCATCTTAAATTCTGGATTTTCCAGGCGGATCTGTGGGATTTCTACTCCCAGGCCTCCTCATTCCTGTCCCTGTGCCCCCGAATCCCCCCCTAAATCCCCAAAATTCCCAGATCCCACCTGAAATTCCTGATTTTTTTCCCAGAATTCCCGATTTTTTAACCAAAATTCCTGATTTTTTTTCCCCCCAAATTCCCGATTTTTTTCCCTGAAATTCCGGATTTTTCCCCAAATTCCGGATTTTCCAGGGGGATCTGGGGGATCTGCGCTCCCGCGCCGCCTCGCTGGTGTCGCTGTGCCAGAGCTGCCTTTCGGAGCCCGAGGCCGAACTCCGCGAAAGGGTCTGGAATGTTCCGGGAGAATTCCCGAAAAATCCCCTCACAATTCCCAACAAACCCCCTCAGGAAATCCCCAACAATTCCTCCTCAGAATTCCCAACAAATCTCCTCAAAATTTCCCAACAATTCCCCTCACAATTCCCAACAAATCCCCTCAGGAAATCCCCAACCATTCCTCTTCAGAATTCCCAACAAATCTCCTCAAAAAATTCCCAACAATTCCCCTCACAATTTCCAAGAATTTCCCCTCAAAATTCCCAACAATTTCCCCTCACAGTTCCCCCGTGCAATTCCCCCGTGCAATTCCCCGCACAATTCCACTCAGAATCTCCAGCAAATTCCCCTCAGAATTCCCAACAAATCCTCTCAGAACTGCCAACAATTCCCCTCAGAATTCCTCCTCCTCCTCACAATTCCTCCCAAAACATCCCCTCGCACTTCCCCTCGCACTTCCCCTCGCACTTCCCCTCGCACTTCCCCTCGCACTTCCCCTCGCACTTCCCCTCGCACTTCCCCTCGCACTTCCCCTTACAATTCCTCCCAGAAAATCCCCTCCCAATCCCCACCATTGCCCCTCACAATTCCCACCACTTCCCTCTCGGAATTCCCGTTTTTCCCGTTTTTGCCGCTTTTCCATGGCTTCCTGGTGCTGTGTGACGTGCTGGTGCTGCTGTTGTGTTGTGTGGCGGACCCTCTTTGGCGCGTGTCACTTGTTCCTGCTCCTCTTCATCTGTGAGACCAAAGTTTTCACCTTCCGGCCAGTTTGTAATTATCTCCAAAATCCCAGGGTGATTTGGGTTTCCAGTGCGGGCGCTGAGTGATGAGGGCAATCCATTTCCTCCACGTGGCATTGGTGGCGTGAGGGGTGAAAGGAACCCTTCCTTTAAAGATCCACCCCAGCACTGGTAGTCGAGGTGCCAGCAGGATGGTGCTTGGAGGCAAAGTGAGTTGGGATATGGGGATGGACTTGTTCCCTGGGAGGGTGGTGGAGCCCTGGGCCAGAGTGGGCGGAAAAGCTGCGGCTGGCCTGGAATGGCTGGAAGTGTGCACGGGCTGGTTGCAGGGGCCTTGGTGGCCTGAAGAGGTGGCGTGGTGTGGCCTGGTGTGGTGTGGCATGGCATGGAGCAGTGTGGTGTGGGGATTGCAGTGTGATTGCGTTGTGAAAGTTGGGAGGGATAGGGATTGAAAGGGGGAATGGGGCATTGGAGTAGGGGGTGGGCAAGCAAGAGGCAGTTTTGGGCGGGTGCTGGTGCTTGTAGCAATTGTGTAGAGGGCTGAGGTGGAGAAGCAAGTGTTTGGGAGAATAAGGGCAGCTGGTTCTAGCAAAGCAAGGAAGAAAAGAAAGACAAGGGGGCTTTCTCCACTGGGATGAGAGGAGTCCTTCCACTAGGCTGTCCTCAAGCTGCTTGTGCAGCAGATGTGCCTGAGGAATGGTCATTGCTTGCAGTCTCCTGTGCTGTGTGTTAGTGCAGCGGAAAGTACTGAAGGAGGTAGCAGCTCTGCTGGGGACAGAGTAGCCGTTTTCTTGGTGGCTTTTGTTGCGTTCTTTTGGTTCTGTTTTTTCTTTTCTGCACTTTGCCTGTGGGCTCTGGGCAGAGCTCTGTAAGTCTATGTGCCACTTGCCTGTGGCACTGCTTTGCGAGAACAGCGCGCACAGCACTCGCTGTGCGTGCTTCTTTTCAGCGGTTTGCACTCTGCACAGCATAGGTGTGTTTTTCACTTGTTCTACAAAGCAAACAAGCTCCTGCAGCATTTCTCTGCTTCTATCAGTGATTTCTGAGATTCTGATGCTAGGGTGTCTGTTTTCCATGTTTGCAACAAGTGCAGCATGTATGCTGCTCTCTGCTTGCTCTGTTTCGCTGTTAGAAGCTGTTAAGCTGAACAGGCTCTGCTTTGCGAGAACAGCGCGCACAGCACTCGCTGTGCGTGCTTCTTTTCAGCGGTTTGCACTCTGCACAGCATATGTGTGTTTTTCACTTGTTCTACAAAGCAAACAAGCTCCTGCAGCATTTCTCTGCTTCTATCAGTGATTTCTGAGATTCTGATGCTAGGGGGTCTGTTTTCCATGTTTGCAACAAGTGCAGCATGTATGCTGCTCTCTGCTTGCTCTGTTTCACTGTTAGAAGCTGTTAAGCTGAACAGGCTCTGCTTTGCGAGAACAGCGCGCACAGCACTCGCTGTGCGTGCTTCTTTTCAGCGGTTTGCACTCTGCACAGCATATGTGTGTTTTTCACTTGTTCTACAAAGCAAACAAGCTCCTGCAGCATTTCTCTGCTTCTATCAGTGATTTCTGAGATTCTGATGCTAGGGTGTCTGTTTTCCATGTTTGCAACAAGTGCAGCATGTATGCTGCTCTCTGCTTGCTCTGTTTCACTGTTAGAAGCTGTTAAGCTGAACAGGCTCTGCTTTGCGAGAACAGCGCGCACAGCACTCGCTGTGCGTGCTTCTTTTCAGCGGTTTGCACTCTGCACAGCATATGTGTGTTTTTCACTTGTTCTACAAAGCAAACAAGCTCCTGCAGCATTTCTCTGCTTCTATCAGTGATTTCTGAGATTCTGATGCTAGGGGGTCTGTTTTCCATGTTTGCAACAAGTGCAGCATGTATGCTGCTCTCTGCTTGTTCTGTTTCACTGTTAGAAGCTGTTAAGCTGAACAGGCTCTGCTTTGCGAGAACAGCGCGCACAGCACTCGCTGTGCGTGCTTCTTTTCAGCGGTTTGCACTCTGCACAGCATATGTGTGTTTTTCACTTGTTCTACAAAGCAAACAAGCTCCTGCAGCATTTCTCTGCTTCTATCAGTGATTTCTGAGATTCTGATGCTAGGGGGTCTGTTTTCCATGTTTGCAACAAGTGCAGCATGTATGCTGCTCTCTGCTTGCTCTGTTTCCATGTTAGAAGCTGTTAAGCTGAACAGGCTCTGCTTTGCGAGAACAGCGCGCACAGCACTCGCTGTGCGTGCTTCTTTTCAGCGGTTTGCACTCTGCACAGCATATGTGTGTTTTTCACTTGTTCTACAAAGCAAACAAGCTCCTGCAGCATTTCTCTGCTTCTATCAGTGATTTCTGAGATTCTGATGCTAGGGGGTCTGTTTTCCATGTTTGCAACAAGTGCAGCATGTATGCTGCTCTCTGCTTGCTCTGTTTCCATGTTAGAAGCTGTTAAGCTGAACAGGCTCTGCTTTGCGAGAACAGCGCGCACAGCACTCGCTGTGCGTGCTTCTTTTCAGCGGTTTGCACTCTGCACAGCATATGTGTGTTTTTCACTTGTTCTACAAAGCAAACAAGCTCCTGCAGCATTTCTCTGCTTCTATCAGTGATTTCTGAGATTCTGATGCTAGGGTGTCTGTTTTCCATGTTTGCAACAAGTGCAGCATGTATGCTGCTCTCTGCTTGCTCTGTTTCACTGTTAGAAGCTGTTAAGCTGAACAGGCTCTGCTTTGCGAGAACAGCGCGCACAGCACTCGCTGTGCGTGCTTCTTTTCAGCGGTTTGCACTCTGCACAGCATATGTGTGTTTTTCACTTGTTCTACAAAGCAAACAAGCTCCTGCAGCATTTCTCTGCTTCTATCAGTGATTTCTGAGATTCTGATGCTAGGGGGTCTGTTTTCCATGTTTGCAACAAGTGCAGCATGTATGCTGCTCTCTGCTTGCTCTGTTTCACTGTTAGAAGCTGTTAAGCTGAACAGGCTCTGCTTTGCGAGAACAGCGCGCACAGCACTCGCTGTGCGTGCTTCTTTTCAGCGGTTTGCACTCTGCACAGCATATGTGTGTTTTTCACTTGTTCTACAAAGCAAACAAGCTCCTGCAGCATTTCTCTGCTTCTATCAGTGATTTCTGAGATTCTGATGCTAGGGGGTCTGTTTTCCATGTTTGCAACAAGTGCAGCATGTATGCTGCTCTCTGCTTGCTCTGTTTAAATGTTAGAAGCTGTTAAGCTGAACAGGCTCTGCTTTGCGAGAACAGCGCGCACAGCACTCGCTGTGCGTGCTTCTTTTCAGCGGTTTGCACTCTGCACAGCATATGTGTGTTTTTCACTTGTTCTACAAAGCAAACAAGCTCCTGCAGCATTTCTCTGCTTCTATCAGTGATTTCTGAGATTCTGATGCTAGGGGGTCTGTTTTCCATGTTTGCAACAAGTGCAGCATGTATGCTGCTCTCTGCTTGCTCTGTTTCACTGTTAGAAGCTGTTAAGCTGAACAGGCTCTGCTTTGCGAGAACAGCGCGCACAGCACTCGCTGTGCGTGCTTCTTTTCAGCGGTTTGCACTCTGCACAGCATATGTGTGTTTTTCACTTGTTCTACAAAGCAAACAAGCTCCTGCAGCATTTCTCTGCTTCTATCAGTGATTTCTGAGATTCTGATGCTAGGGGGTCTGTTTTCCATGTTTGCAACAAGTGCAGCATGTATGCTGCTCTCTGCTTGCTCTGTTTCCATGTTAGAAGCTGTTAAGCTGAACAGGCTCTGCTTTGCGAGAACAGCGCGCACAGCACTCGCTGTGCGTGCTTCTTTTCAGCGGTTTGCACTCTGCACAGCATATGTGTGTTTTTCACTTGTTCTACAAAGCAAACAAGCTCCTGCAGCATTTCTCTGCTTCTATCAGTGATTTCTGAGATTCTGATGCTAGGGGGTCTGTTTTCCATGTTTGCAACAAGTGCAGCATGTATGCTGCTCTCTGCTTGCTCTGTTTCACTGTTAGAAGCTGTTAAGCTGAACAGGCTCTGCTTTGCGAGAACAGCGCGCACAGCACTCGCTGTGCGTGCTTCTTTTCAGCGGTTTGCACTCTGCACAGCATATGTGTGTTTTTCACTTGTTCTACAAAGCAAACAAGCTCCTGCAGCATTTCTCTGCTTCTATCAGTGATTTCTGAGATTCTGATGCTAGGGTGTCTGTTTTCCATGTTTGCAACAAGTGCAGCATGTATGCTGCTCTCTGCTTGCTCTGTTTCCACTGTTAGAAGCTGTTAAGCTGAACAGGCTCTGCTTTGCGAGAACAGCGCGCACAGCACTCGCTGTGCGTGCTTCTTTTCAGCGGTTTGCACTCTGCACAGCATATGTGTGTTTTTCACTTGTTCTACAAAGCAAACAAGCTCCTGCAGCATTTCTCTGCTTCTATCAGTGATTTCTGAGATTCTGATGCTAGGGGGTCTGTTTTCCATGTTTGCAACAAGTGCAGCATGTATGCTGCTCTCTGCTTGCTCTGTTTCACTGTTAGAAGCTGTTAAGCTGAACAGGCTCTGCTTTGCGAGAACAGCGCGCACAGCACTCGCTGTGCGTGCTTCTTTTCAGCGGTTTGCACTCTGCACAGCATATGTGTGTTTTTCACTTGTTCTACAAAGCAAACAAGCTCCTGCAGCATTTCTCTGCTTCTATCAGTGATTTCTGAGATTCTGATGCTAGGGGGTCTGTTTTCCATGTTTGCAACAAGTGCAGCATGTATGCTGCTCTCTGCTTGCTCTGTTTCACTGTTAGAAGCTGTTAAGCTGAACAGGCTCTGCTTTGCGAGAACAGCGCGCACAGCACTCGCTGTGCGTGCTTCTTTTCAGCGGTTTGCACTCTGCACAGCATATGTGTGTTTTTCACTTGTTCTACAAAGCAAACAAGCTCCTGCAGCATTTCTCTGCTTCTATCAGTGATTTCTGAGATTCTGATGCTAGGGGGTCTGTTTTCCATGTTTGCAACAAGTGCAGCATGTATGCTGCTCTCTGCTTGCTCTGTTTCACTGTTAGAAGCTGTTAAGCTGAACAGGCTCTGCTTTGCGAGAACAGCGCGCACAGCACTCGCTGTGCGTGCTTCTTTTCAGCGGTTTGCACTCTGCACAGCATATGTGTGTTTTTCACTTGTTCTACAAAGCAAACAAGCTCCTGCAGCATTTCTCTGCTTCTATCAGTGATTTCTGAGATTCTGATGCTAGGGGGTCTGTTTTCCATGTTTGCAACAAGTGCAGCATGTATGCTGCTCTCTGCTTGCTCTGTTTCACTGTTAGAAGCTGTTAAGCTGAACAGGCTCTGCTTTGCGAGAACAGCGCGCACAGCACTCGCTGTGCGTGCTTCTTTTCAGCGGTTTGCACTCTGCACAGCATATGTGTGTTTTTCACTTGTTCTACAAAGCAAACAAGCTCCTGCAGCATTTCTCTGCTTCTATCAGTGATTTCTGAGATTCTGATGCTAGGGGTCTGTTTTCCATGTTTGCAACAAGTGCAGCATGTATGCTGCTCTCTGCTTGCTCTGTTTCCATGTTAGAAGCTGTTAAGCTGAACAGGCTCTGCTTTGCGAGAACAGCGCGCACAGCACTCGCTGTGCGTGCTTCTTTTCAGCGGTTTGCACTCTGCACAGCATATGTGTGTTTTTCACTTGTTCTACAAAGCAAACAAGCTCCTGCAGCATTTCTCTGCTTCTATCAGTGATTTCTGAGATTCTGATGCTAGGGGGTCTGTTTTCCATGTTTGCAACAAGTGCAGCATGTATGCTGCTCTCTGCTTGCTCTGTTTCACTGTTAGAAGCTGTTAAGCTGAACAGGCTCTGCTTTGCGAGAACAGCGCGCACAGCACTCGCTGTGCGTGCTTCTTTTCAGCGGTTTGCACTCTGCACAGCATATGTGTGTTTTTCACTTGTTCTACAAAGCAAACAAGCTCCTGCAGCATTTCTCTGCTTCTATCAGTGATTTCTGAGATTCTGATGCTAGGGGGTCTGTTTTCCATGTTTGCAACAAGTGCAGCATGTATGCTGCTCTCTGCTTGCTCTGTTTCACTGTTAGAAGCTGTTAAGCTGAACAGGCTCTGCTTTGCGAGAACAGCGCGCACAGCACTCGCTGTGCGTGCTTCTTTTCAGCGGTTTGCACTCTGCACAGCATATGTGTGTTTTTCACTTGTTCTACAAAGCAAACAAGCTCCTGCAGCATTTCTCTGCTTCTATCAGTGATTTCTGAGATTCTGATGCTAGGGTGTCTGTTTTCCATGTTTGCAACAAGTGCAGCATGTATGCTGCTCTCTGCTTGCTCTGTTTCACTGTTAGAAGCTGTTAAGCTGAACAGGCTCTGCTTTGCGAGAACAGCGCGCACAGCACTCGCTGTGCGTGCTTCTTTTCAGCGGTTTGCACTCTGCACAGCATATGTGTGTTTTTCACTTGTTCTACAAAGCAAACAAGCTCCTGCAGCATTTCTCTGCTTCTATCAGTGATTTCTGAGATTCTGATGCTAGGGGGTCTGTTTTCCATGTTTGCAACAAGTGCAGCATGTATGCTGCTCTCTGCTTGCTCTGTTTCACTGTTAGAAGCTGTAAGCTGAACAGGCTCTGCTTTGCGAGAACAGCGCGCACAGCACTCGCTGTGCGTGCTTCTTTTCAGCGGTTTGCACTCTGCACAGCATATGTGTGTTTTTCACTTGTTCTACAAAGCAAACAAGCTCCTGCAGCATTTCTCTGCTTCTATCAGTGATTTCTGAGATTCTGATGCTAGGGGGTCTGTTTTCCATGTTTGCAACAAGTGCAGCATGTATGCTGCTCTCTGCTTGCTCTGTTTCACTGTTAGAAGCTGTTAAGCTGAACAGGCTCTGCTTTGCGAGAACAGCGCGCACAGCACTCGCTGTGCGTGCTTCTTTTCAGCGGTTTGCACTCTGCACAGCATATGTGTGTTTTTCACTTGTTCTACAAAGCAAACAAGCTCCTGCAGCATTTCTCTGCTTCTATCAGTGATTTCTGAGATTCTGATGCTAGGGTGTCTGTTTTCCATGTTTGCAACAAGTGCAGCATGTATGCTGCTCTCTGCTTGCTCTGTTTCACTGTTAGAAGCTGTAAAGCTGAACAGGCTCTGCTTTGCGAGAACAGCGCGCACAGCACTCGCTGTGCGTGCTTCTTTTCAGCGGTTTGCACTCTGCACAGCATATGTGTGTTTTTCACTTGTTCTACAAAGCAAACAAGCTCCTGCAGCATTTCTCTGCTTCTATCAGTGATTTCTGAGATTCTGATGCTAGGGGGTCTGTTTTCCATGTTTGCAACAAGTGCAGCATGTATGCTGCTCTCTGCTTGCTCTGTTTCACTGTTAGAAGCTGTTAAGCTGAACAGGCTCTGCTTTGCGAGAACAGCGCGCACAGCACTCGCTGTGCGTGCTTCTTTTCAGCGGTTTGCACTCTGCACAGCATATGTGTGTTTTTCACTTGTTCTACAAAGCAAACAAGCTCCTGCAGCATTTCTCTGCTTCTATCAGTGATTTCTGAGATTCTGATGCTAGGGTGTCTGTTTTCCATGTTTGCAACAAGTGCAGCATGTATGCTGCTCTCTGCTTGCTCTGTTTCACTGTTAGAAGCTGTTAAGCTGAACAGGCTCTGCTTTGCGAGAACAGCGCGCACAGCACTCGCTGTGCGTGCTTCTTTTCAGCGGTTTGCACTCTGCACAGCATATGTGTGTTTTTCACTTGTTCTACAAAGCAAACAAGCTCCTGCAGCATTTCTCTGCTTCTATCAGTGATTTCTGAGATTCTGATGCTAGGGGGTCTGTTTTCCATGTTTGCAACAAGTGCAGCATGTATGCTGCTCTCTGCTTGCTCTGTTTCCACTGTTAGAAGCTGTTAAGCTGAACAGGCTCTGCTTTGCGAGAACAGCGCGCACAGCACTCGCTGTGCGTGCTTCTTTTCAGCGGTTTGCACTCTGCACAGCATATGTGTGTTTTTCACTTGTTCTACAAAGCAAACAAGCTCCTGCAGCATTTCTCTGCTTCTATCAGTGATTTCTGAGATTCTGATGCTAGGGGGTCTGTTTTCCATGTTTGCAACAAGTGCAGCATGTATGCTGCTCTCTGCTTGCTCTGTTTCCATGTTAGAAGCTGTTAAGCTGAACAGGCTCTGCTTTGCGAGAACAGCGCGCACAGCACTCGCTGTGCGTGCTTCTTTTCAGCGGTTTGCACTCTGCACAGCATATGTGTGTTTTTCACTTGTTCTACAAAGCAAACAAGCTCCTGCAGCATTTCTCTGCTTCTATCAGTGATTTCTGAGATTCTGATGCTAGGGTGTCTGTTTTCCATGTTTGCAACAAGTGCAGCATGTATGCTGCTCTCTGCTTGCTCTGTTTCACTGTTAGAAGCTGTTAAGCTGAACAGGCTCTGCTTTGCGAGAACAGCGCGCACAGCACTCGCTGTGCGTGCTTCTTTTCAGCGGTTTGCACTCTGCACAGCATATGTGTGTTTTTCACTTGTTCTACAAAGCAAACAAGCTCCTGCAGCATTTCTCTGCTTCTATCAGTGATTTCTGAGATTCTGATGCTAGGGGTCTGTTTTCCATGTTTGCAACAAGTGCAGCATGTATGCTGCTCTCTGCTTGCTCTGTTTCCATGTTAGAAGCTGTTAAGCTGAACAGGCTCTGCTTTGCGAGAACAGCGCGCACAGCACTCGCTGTGCGTGCTTCTTTTCAGCGGTTTGCACTCTGCACAGCATATGTGTGTTTTTCACTTGTTCTACAAAGCAAACAAGCTCCTGCAGCATTTCTCTGCTTCTATCAGTGATTTCTGAGATTCTGATGCTAGGGTGTCTGTTTTCCATGTTTGCAACAAGTGCAGCATGTATGCTGCTCTCTGCTTGCTCTGTTTCACTGTTAGAAGCTGTTAAGCTGAACAGGCTCTGCTTTGCGAGAACAGCGCGCACAGCACTCGCTGTGCGTGCTTCTTTTCAGCGGTTTGCACTCTGCACAGCATATGTGTGTTTTTCACTTGTTCTACAAAGCAAACAAGCTCCTGCAGCATTTCTCTGCTTCTATCAGTGATTTCTGAGATTCTGATGCTAGGGGGTCTGTTTTCCATGTTTGCAACAAGTGCAGCATGTATGCTGCTCTCTGCTTGCTCTGTTTCACTGTTAGAAGCTGTTAAGCTGAACAGGCTCTGCTTTGCGAGAACAGCGCGCACAGCACTCGCTGTGCGTGCTTCTTTTCAGCGGTTTGCACTCTGCACAGCATATGTGTGTTTTTCACTTGTTCTACAAAGCAAACAAGCTCCTGCAGCATTTCTCTGCTTCTATCAGTGATTTCTGAGATTCTGATGCTAGGGGGTCTGTTTTCCATGTTTGCAACAAGTGCAGCATGTATGCTGCTCTCTGCTTGCTCTGTTTCACTGTTAGAAGCTGTTAAGCTGAACAGGCTCTGCTTTGCGAGAACAGCGCGCACAGCACTCGCTGTGCGTGCTTCTTTTCAGCGGTTTGCACTCTGCACAGCATATGTGTGTTTTTCACTTGTTCTACAAAGCAAACAAGCTCCTGCAGCATTTCTCTGCTTCTATCAGTGATTTCTGAGATTCTGATGCTAGGGGGTCTGTTTTCCATGTTTGCAACAAGTGCAGCATGTATGCTGCTCTCTGCTTGCTCTGTTTCACTGTTAGAAGCTGTTAAGCTGAACAGGCTCTGCTTTGCGAGAACAGCGCGCACAGCACTCGCTGTGCGTGCTTCTTTTCAGCGGTTTGCACTCTGCACAGCATATGTGTGTTTTTCACTTGTTCTACAAAGCAAACAAGCTCCTGCAGCATTTCTCTGCTTCTATCAGTGATTTCTGAGATTCTGATGCTAGGGGGTCTGTTTTCCATGTTTGCAACAAGTGCAGCATGTATGCTGCTCTCTGCTTGCTCTGTTTCACTGTTAGAAGCTGTTAAGCTGAACAGGCTCTGCTTTGCGAGAACAGCGCGCACAGCACTCGCTGTGCGTGCTTCTTTTCAGCGGTTTGCACTCTGCACAGCATATGTGTGTTTTTCACTTGTTCTACAAAGCAAACAAGCTCCTGCAGCATTTCTCTGCTTCTATCAGTGATTTCTGAGATTCTGATGCTAGGGGGTCTGTTTTCCATGTTTGCAACAAGTGCAGCATGTATGCTGCTCTCTGCTTGCTCTGTTTCACTGTTAGAAGCTGTTAAGCTGAACAGGCTCTGCTTTGCGAGAACAGCGCGCACAGCACTCGCTGTGCGTGCTTCTTTTCAGCGGTTTGCACTCTGCACAGCATATGTGTGTTTTTCACTTGTTCTACAAAGCAAACAAGCTCCTGCAGCATTTCTCTGCTTCTATCAGTGATTTCTGAGATTCTGATGCTAGGGGGTCTGTTTTCCATGTTTGCAACAAGTGCAGCATGTATGCTGCTCTCTGCTTGCTCTGTTTCACTGTTAGAAGCTGTTAAGCTGAACAGGCTCTGCTTTGCGAGAACAGCGCGCACAGCACTCGCTGTGCGTGCTTCTTTTCAGCGGTTTGCACTCTGCACAGCATATGTGTGTTTTTCACTTGTTCTACAAAGCAAACAAGCTCCTGCAGCATTTCTCTGCTTCTATCAGTGATTTCTGAGATTCTGATGCTAGGGGTCTGTTTTCCATGTTTGCAACAAGTGCAGCATGTATGCTGCTCTCTGCTTGCTCTGTTTCACTGTTAGAAGCTGTTAAGCTGAACAGGCTCTGCTTTGCGAGAACAGCGCGCACAGCACTCGCTGTGCGTGCTTCTTTTCAGCGGTTTGCACTCTGCACAGCATATGTGTGTTTTTCACTTGTTCTACAAAGCAAACAAGCTCCTGCAGCATTTCTCTGCTTCTATCAGTGATTTCTGAGATTCTGATGCTAGGGGGTCTGTTTTCCATGTTTGCAACAAGTGCAGCATGTATGCTGCTCTCTGCTTGCTCTGTTTCACTGTTAGAAGCTGTTAAGCTGAACAGGCTCTGCTTTGCGAGAACAGCGCGCACAGCACTCGCTGTGCGTGCTTCTTTTCAGCGGTTTGCACTCTGCACAGCATATGTGTGTTTTTCACTTGTTCTACAAAGCAAACAAGCTCCTGCAGCATTTCTCTGCTTCTATCAGTGATTTCTGAGATTCTGATGCTAGGGGGTCTGTTTTCCATGTTTGCAACAAGTGCAGCATGTATGCTGCTCTCTGCTTGCTCTGTTTCACTGTTAGAAGCTGTTAAGCTGAACAGGCTCTGCTTTGCGAGAACAGCGCGCACAGCACTCGCTGTGCGTGCTTCTTTTCAGCGGTTTGCACTCTGCACAGCATATGTGTGTTTTTCACTTGTTCTACAAAGCAAACAAGCTCCTGCAGCATTTCTCTGCTTCTATCAGTGATTTCTGAGATTCTGATGCTAGGGGGTCTGTTTTCCATGTTTGCAACAAGTGCAGCATGTATGCTGCTCTCTGCTTGCTCTGTTTCACTGTTAGAAGCTGTTAAGCTGAACAGGCTCTGCTTTGCGAGAACAGCGCGCACAGCACTCGCTGTGCGTGCTTCTTTTCAGCGGTTTGCACTCTGCACAGCATATGTGTGTTTTTCACTTGTTCTACAAAGCAAACAAGCTCCTGCAGCATTTCTCTGCTTCTATCAGTGATTTCTGAGATTCTGATGCTAGGGGGTCTGTTTTCCATGTTTGCAACAAGTGCAGCATGTATGCTGCTCTCTGCTTGCTCTGTTTCACTGTTAGAAGCTGTTAAGCTGAACAGGCTCTGCTTTGCGAGAACAGCGCGCACAGCACTCGCTGTGCGTGCTTCTTTTCAGCGGTTTGCACTCTGCACAGCATATGTGTGTTTTTCACTTGTTCTACAAAGCAAACAAGCTCCTGCAGCATTTCTCTGCTTCTATCAGTGATTTCTGAGATTCTGATGCTAGGGGGTCTGTTTTCCATGTTTGCAACAAGTGCAGCATGTATGCTGCTCTCTGCTTGCTCTGTTTCACTGTTAGAAGCTGTTAAGCTGAACAGGCTCTGCTTTGCGAGAACAGCGCGCACAGCACTCGCTGTGCGTGCTTCTTTTCAGCGGTTTGCACTCTGCACAGCATATGTGTGTTTTTCACTTGTTCTACAAAGCAAACAAGCTCCTGCAGCATTTCTCTGCTTCTATCAGTGATTTCTGAGATTCTGATGCTAGGGGGTCTGTTTTCCATGTTTGCAACAAGTGCAGCATGTATGCTGCTCTCTGCTTGCTCTGTTTCCATGTTAGAAGCTGTTAAGCTGAACAGGCTCTGCTTTGCGAGAACAGCGCGCACAGCACTCGCTGTGCGTGCTTCTTTTCAGCGGTTTGCACTCTGCACAGCATATGTGTGTTTTTCACTTGTTCTACAAAGCAAACAAGCTCCTGCAGCATTTCTCTGCTTCTATCAGTGATTTCTGAGATTCTGATGCTAGGGGGTCTGTTTTCCATGTTTGCAACAAGTGCAGCATGTATGCTGCTCTCTGCTTGCTCTGTTTCCATGTTAGAAGCTGTTAAGCTGAACAGGCTCTGCTTTGCGAGAACAGCGCGCACAGCACTCGCTGTGCGTGCTTCTTTTCAGCGGTTTGCACTCTGCACAGCATATGTGTGTTTTTCACTTGTTCTACAAAGCAAACAAGCTCCTGCAGCATTTCTCTGCTTCTATCAGTGATTTCTGAGATTCTGATGCTAGGGGGTCTGTTTTCCATGTTTGCAACAAGTGCAGCATGTATGCTGCTCTCTGCTTGCTCTGTTTCACTGTTAGAAGCTGTTAAGCTGAACAGGCTCTGCTTTGCGAGAACAGCGCGCACAGCACTCGCTGTGCGTGCTTCTTTTCAGCGGTTTGCACTCTGCACAGCATATGTGTGTTTTTCACTTGTTCTACAAAGCAAACAAGCTCCTGCAGCATTTCTCTGCTTCTATCAGTGATTTCTGAGATTCTGATGCTAGGGGGTCTGTTTTCCATGTTTGCAACAAGTGCAGCATGTATGCTGCTCTCTGCTTGCTCTGTTTCACTGTTAGAAGCTGTTAAGCTGAACAGGCTCTGCTTTGCGAGAACAGCGCGCACAGCACTCGCTGTGCGTGCTTCTTTTCAGCGGTTTGCACTCTGCACAGCATATGTGTGTTTTTCACTTGTTCTACAAAGCAAACAAGCTCCTGCAGCATT
>NW_026690440.1:0-27617 GCF_015227805.2 Hirundo rustica | reverse complement strand
CCGTAATGGTAAAGGATCCAGCAACCAGGAAAACAGAGGGTCCTCATGATCTGATCATCTGGGGTCGTGGGTACGCCTATGTGTCCACTCCCTCAGGTCCCAAGTGGGTGCCAGCCAAGTGGGTGAAACCTTTCATCTCTAAAACTGCAAAGCCACCTGCAGAGGCCCCACAGGTGGCCAGTGCTGCCTGGAGGAGGAGAAAGCACCGAACCTTCTCCTTCTAATTATCATTATCCCTTAACAGGTTTTTTTTAGGCAGTTTGTTTGCACTAAAGGTCATTTTTCTTCTGCAACTTTAAAGGTACTCAAGGTCCGAACTCTGAGCATCTCCCAGAACCGAGCCTTCCTCCTTAATTTAATAAGAAAAGGGGAAATGTTGTAATGCATTAATTGGGTTTATACTGTGTTTTATCGGATTTGAAATCTGTATCAAATGGTTTGTCCTTATTCAGCTGTAACCTGACTCTTCCACTCCCACTTCTCCCTTATTGGCTAGTGTCTGGTCCCTGCCTCTGGGCCCTGCCCCCTGTGGAAAAGGCCCGAGCATGGGCGGGGCTGGTCACTCTGGCACCGGAAAGAGATCGGGGAAGATCTCCAGCAGAATCAGGGCAGGACTGGAGAATAAAGCAATATTTTCCCCCTGGACAAAGAGCAGGCTCTTTCTTTTTGCCATCGGTGATCGTCTAGTCTCGTGGAGAAATACAACACTCTACCAATAGTGCAACTGCCACAATTGCTTTTAAACAGGTAGGCTATCTTCTGCTCACAGGATCTAGAAGTTTAAACACATATCCCACAGGTTTCTTAATCCCTGCCCAGTCCTGAGTTAGAACACCATAAGCAGTATGATTGCTAGCATCCAGAAATAACTGAAACTGTCTTTTCACAACAGGGAGGCTTAACACTGGAACGGCTACCACTGTTTCTTTTAGCTCTTTGAACCCTTTTTCGTCTTGTTAAGTCTATTTTAATCTATTAGTTGCCATCTTTTTATATAGGAATTTTACTTTTTTACTATACCTCTAAATTCATTGTCTGCAATACCCCAGAAGTCCTAATAATTGCCTAATTTCTCTTTCTGTTCGTGGAAAAGGTAAGGCAATGATACTTGCTACCCTCTCAGGGTCTAGTTTTTTCTTTTTTTTGGAAATCTAATGTCCTAAATACTTTACCTCAGATTCTGTGAATTGTAATTTTGACTTAGACACTTTTAATCCTTTGCTTCCCAGAAAATTCAATAGTGCTATAGTGTTTTCTCTTACCTCTTCTTCCTTTGGGCCTGCTACCAACAAATCATCAACATATTGTAATAATTTGGTTCTTCCTATGGGTACAGAGTGACTTAATAATTGCTCAAGAGCTTGCCTGAATAAATGTGGAGAATCCACAAACCCCTGGGGGAGAGAAGTCCACCTGAATTGTTGTTTTCTATTTGTGTCGGGATCTTCTCACTGAAAGGCAAAGTAATCTTTACTTTCCTCAGCCAGAGGACAAGTCTAAAAGGCATCCTTTAAATCTATTACACTGTACTAAACATCCTCTGGGGAGATTAGGTTCAGAAGAGTGTATGGGTTTGCAACTACCGGGAACTGGGTTTTGGATCTTTCCTTTACAGCCCGGAGGTCTTGGACCAACTTGTAACTCCCATCTGCCTTCTTTACTGCCAGGATGGGAGTGTTGTGTCTTGATATACATGGTTCCAATGTTCCTTTTTTTACTAGGTCATCTATCACAGGATTCAACCCCCTCCTCCCTTCTATAGAAATAGGATATTGCTTAATTCTAATCGGGTCTTCCGGTCTTTCTAATTCTATTTTTATAGGATCTATGTTCAGTCTTCCTGCTTTTTCTAAAGAAAACTATACTTTAGGATTAATTTTATTCTCATCTCTTGCAGTCAATTTGTATAAACTTACCACCAATTGTGAATCCTTTACAGCCAAATTTATTCCTAAGGTTATAATCATATCTCTTCTTAATAAATTGTAGTCTGCTTCTTCCACTAATAACAGATTTCCCAGGCAGATTTTAGTTTCAGATTCTATCTCTACATCTCTGATAACAGGCACTTTTAATGGATCTCCTTTTGCACCTATTACCAGCATTTTCTCCTTACTTTTAAAACATCCTAGTGGTAATTTTTGCAATGTACTCTTTTCTGCTCCCCTATCTACCAAAAAGGTTATTACTTGTTTTTGGGGACCTACCTTTAACTTTATCAAGGGCTCATTCGATGTCCTGGTCCCTAAAATAAAGAGTCCCTGGCATCCCTAATCTTCTTGAAAAATCTTTTCATCCATCACCCTCTTTTTACAATCTCTTTTAAGGTGTCCCTTCTTTTTACAATAAAAACACTCTGGGAGTTCCCTTTGAGAGTCTGTGCTCTTCCTGGGGAGAACAGACTGTCTTCTCTGAGTACCATAGTTCTGCATTGTTTTTACCGGAACTCGGGAATGTTCCTGCTTCTGAACATCCCTGACAGCCACAACAAGTGCTTTTGCCTGTATTTTCTGGTTCTCCTCATCCCTTCTCATGTAAACCTTCTGGGCTTCCCTCAATAATTCTTGTAATCCTTTCTCCTGCCAGTTGTCTATTTTCTCAAGTTTCCTCTTTATGTCCTCCCATGATTTGGCCACAAATTGAGTTTTCAGGAGCACTTCCCCAATGGGGGAATTCGGGTCCATCCTTGAGTATATCTGCAAGCTTTTTTGTAGTCTATCTAACTATTCTGTCGGTGTTTCCTCTTTCTTTTGGCATTCCCTGTTGGGGAGGATG
Organism: Hirundo rustica; assembly: GCF_015227805.2. Taxonomy (NCBI): domain Eukaryota; kingdom Metazoa; phylum Chordata; class Aves; order Passeriformes; family Hirundinidae; genus Hirundo; species Hirundo rustica. The sequence continues at coordinate 24,842 of NW_026690440.1, read as the reverse complement.
AAGCCAAAAAACCCTATAAATATGATTGCCTATATTCTGAGAATGTGAAACCTGTAGGTGAGATAGAATTGAAAGTAAGTTTTGATGTTTGAGATGTATTAGATACTGGATGTCTGGGAAAACAGTTATGTGACCAGCTGAAGGTTACCTGCAGCCAGACCCAGAGGTCAAATGGAATGTTCTGTCTCACCCCCCAATGGTTCATCCCACACCTGTACCCCTCCCCTGAAGTATCAGGTATCTGTAACCCCATTGGCACAAGTCCTGTTCCAGCCCACCTCGAGACCCCTTATCAGGGGGCTGCGAAGGTGGCTCGGCCTCTTTGCTCTTTGCTTTTTGCTCTCCTCCACTCCCAACCTCTCCCTTCCCCCACCTTCCTAGGCCTTGCCACGAGCTGCAGCCTGGCAGCTCAGAGCAAGGCCTCACATCCCTTACAATAAACCTCATCTTCTAAAACCTAACTTCAGAGATCTCTCGTCTACATTCATCTACACCATCCTGGAGTCCACAGCAGCAGCAGTGAAGCAATTTCTACAATTCCCCAAACACCCTGCTGATGTTTTGCCCCCTTGGTACTGCTTCCTGTATTATAATGTTTCTTAGATCTATCATATTTTGCGTGCCTTCCTCTGATTGAGCATTCCACCGTGGACTTTGGCTAGGCCATTTCTGTTCCCCTGACGCCCCCTGGGGGTTTCAACAGTCTCAATCCCGAATGCCAGCTTGTCTTATCATTTCCCTTTCCTCATTAAAAAACAATGACTGTAATATAGATGTTAAATCTTCAAAGGTAAAAATACTATTGCTTAAAAATTCATCCAGTCTATCTGCAACCCCAAAAGGATCATCTATCAGTCGGCCCATTTCTTTCTTAAAAGCTCTCACATCCCCGGTGTTAATTGGTACGTTTACATAGTAAATAATCCCTGGTTCGGTCAGCACTTCCCTTAAGGGGAGGAAATTATGCCTCTCCTCTTCATTCTCACTATTTTTATCATTTACTTTCTTAGTCGTATGCTGAGTTCTGCTGGCTGGGGGAGAGCTTACTGTAACCTGCTTTCTGGTTTCCGTTGGTTGTTGGGCCAGTTGGGGCTGGGGAAAAGGCGGCGAGAGTGGGGAGACAAGTGTCTGTGCCAGAGAAGGGGGGATTTCTGATGGCTGGGAGGTAAATAATGACAGGGGTTGCAGAAAGACCTGTGGGAGCTGTAGTCCCAGAGTTTGCGAGGGCGGGACCTCTGGGGGTTGGGGAAACAGGGGAGGGGGTTGCAGAGAAGTCAGTGGAGATGGCAAAATGGGTGTCTGCGCTGGTGGGATTTCTGGGGGCTGTGGTGAGAGTGGGGGTGGTAACTATGAAAGAGCCTGCGAAACCTGCAGGGGAATCACGACAGGGGCTTAAGCTGGCAGGGTGGCCGAAACCTCCAGTGTAGGGGCTTGAGCAGGTATGGGCTGAAGCACAAGCCCCGGAGGGGCAAACGGAGGGGCCTGGGCTTGCATGGGTTGTGGTGTGGGCATAAGATATGGAGGCGGGAGATGGTCTAAGGGGTCCCATGTGTCCCTCCGGGTTGCGGTTCCCTTTTTAGTTTTCAAGGGGAACAATGCTATCCTGGATCCTTCCCATAGTTTGGCATAGTCCTTTTCCTCTTGGTCCTGAGATTTTTTGCTATCTACATGATTGCTTAAGGCTCTGCAGGTCCATTTTTCAAAAGTTCCAAACGTGGGCTAGATTACATGATTCCTTATTTCCTTACCTCCCCAAACTTCTATACAATAATATATCATTTTTTCCTTGGACCTTTTTCTCCTTTCAGGACAATCCTCCCAGTGCTCTAACATCCATCCCAATGGGCTATCTCGTGGAATTTCGAGAGTGCCACTCTCCTAACACATGTTTTTCCTGTGTCTTTTTCTGGGGTTTACTCTTTTTCTGTCCCATCCTTTTCTCAGATTTAGAAATTCACTTACCTTTTAGAGATCCTGCGTTGTGTCTTTCTCAGCTGCCTAAACAAAATTAAGTTTTCCACCTGAATCTTGCTTTTAACTAAGTTTGGTCTGAATTACCCAACTACTTACCCCTTCAGCGAACTGGACTGTGGGTTTTTGGCTGGCAATGAGCTCTCTGTCTCTTTCTCCTCCTCCTTCTGGACTTTACTAAGTCCTAAGCCAAAAGGTTTACCAGTCCCCGAACTCCAAAGAACGTACCTTCCCTTTTGGCTTTCCTGTGATTGACCCCTGAACTCCCCGAGTTTTGGGCTTGACATGTGAGATGAGTTTTATCCTGTTATGAACACTTCCCCCTTGGCTTACCACATCCCTCGCAGGAGAGTGGAACTGAGACCGTGGGGTCCAAACTCGCTTCGTGATAATATCACGTCTCACTCACATGCTCAATCACACCTACTCAACCAGCAATACTTACAGTTCCATTTCTTGCATGGGCTCTTCGTGCACGTAGAATTTTACGAGTATGGCTCCTGAAGACCTTCCGAGTCTTCCCTGAGTTCTCCGAGAGCCCTTGAATCTGACCCCCTCCTATTTTATTGTGGCCGTGGCCTAAATTTGTTCATGATACAATTGGTTCTACAGGGTTTCCCACTCAGTCAGGCCACTGAAATCAGCGGGGCACCTCCTGAACAGAGGGGTCCCGCAGCAACCTCGGTTCGAATTCGAGTCACGGCACCAATTGTTATGGACGATAAATAGCCAATTTAATATAAAGTAATTTTATTCTGCCATTTTTAAAAACAATCTGAGACAGCCACAATAAAAGATACAACCTTGATCCCAGGTTATCGAAGTTGGGTGAACGCAGAGGCGGCCACAACTGAACCAATCCTCCCCATTCACAACCTCTTAGATTCAGTGAGCGGGTTTTATACAGTTTTTCTTCCCTGAGGCAGTTTTATTGTTAGTTTGTGTCTGCTGTGCATATTCATATATTTTCCTTCTCTTGCTGCTTGGCTTCGAATGCTTCTTCCTGGCAGAATCGAGCGCTTGAATGGGGTTCCGAGAAATCGGCATTGGGATGCTGATAGCGACATCTCCGTGTTTCCCACTTCTAGATGAGACATCTCCTGGCCAGTCCTTTCTGTTGTTAATTTGGACTTTGCCCTGCAATTGTCTGGAATCTCTACAATTGCAAATTAGTCTCAGCAGCCAGAAGTGTCCCCACAGTTTGTGGAAACCCCAGCTTGTAACACAGTTTTTAGGTTATAACATATAACACACTTAAAACACGAATTTATTTCAAAACATATATCACATATACTATTGTATTTTACCACATTGTTCAGTCTAATCCTCCCATAGGAGTGTGAGGTCAACAGTGGCAGAGGTTTGGGAGTGGGTGGATATGGTAATTCCAGCACCAGAACTATCATGTATGAGGTGGAATAATTCACCTAGAAGACAGCCAACCTGTCAGAAAGGCTCAGGGGATTTTTTTACCAGAAAATCTGTAGCAGGCATCTGTAAAATTACCTAGTTTAGTGTCCAGCTGGGGCAGCCAAGCAGGAGCTGCTGGTGTCTGGTGACCAGTGAGTAGCCCCAGTGTCTGTGTGGGATCAGCAGTGTGGACACAGCAGCAGAGCCTGTGCTGCTCCCCCTGCTTTGTCAACAGCCTGCGTAGGACAGGACCCAAAAGCTGCTTCACATCATATCCTGCATTAGGTTTAGGGCTGAAGACCAGGTAAAGGGTGACAGGCTGCAACTGCTTTCTGCACATCTGTGGGAGCTGGCATCTCAGAAAAGTCCAGTCCTGCAGCTTAATCTACTGTTGTGTCCTCACAAACAGCCAAATCCTCTGGTCTAGGCACTTGCAAACCTATCTGTACAAGAAGAAATACTCCTGGCTAGAAACTTTGCCTGTGATTAACATAAATTCTGTTGGTATTCTCATTGTTGTGTGGTTCAAAACTCCCATTATTGTGTGGTTCAGCCTGAGCAGAGCTTTCTGTTATGCCAGTTACACAGTCCTATGCTCAGGTCCTGCAGCAGCCCTGGCACCATAAGTGATGCTAATGAGGGAAACGAGCCCTGCTCCCACCAGCATTGCTGCAAGTTTGTCACTGACCTCTGTGGCAGACAGAGATGGGCCTTTTTCAGAATTCAAAAATAAACCCAAGCTGTAAAAAATAATATTTTCTTAAGGGAGTCATTCTTTTGTGTTTTCTTTCAGTGCCTGAAGTGCCTTTTGTAGAAAGGTTACTAACCTGCAACAGATGAAAGTTAAAAGAACATGGTTAGAAGGCAAAGTAAAAGGTGGTTATGAACATATGGTTGGTAGATTTATTTTTAGAAATGAAATACAAAAGTCTTGAGAAAATAGGCAACTGGTGCAAAAGTACTTTAAACTGGAAGAACTTCATAGTCAAATATTTATGTCTCTCTTTGCAGAGTTTGAAAAATTAAATTATTAAAAGCAAATATTGTGGCAAATACGTTCCCATCAATCTCAATAAAAGTTACATTTCACTATCACTGTCACATTATTAGTTTTTTGCTTTCAGTCTTTGAAGATTGAAGAGAACAGTAACAAACTCCAGTAACAAATCAAACCTTTTCAATGTAATTTACTTGGTCAGTAATTTCTAATTGGTTCACACTGATGGGGCTGCATAGTTTGATGTATTGCCAAAGTGAGAGATACTTTGGATGAAGAGAATTTATAAGCACCTCTTCTCCAAAGAAAAATGGCTGCTATATTTCATTTTGTCACTTTTAGCTGGAGCAATGTTCTTGTATCTTGTATCTGTGTGGAATTTCAAGGGAAAAAGTAAAAAAATAAAAGCCAGCGTGTACACCTGAGGGGAAAGCCAGCCCTGTCCCAGGGAAGAGCTGGGTCTGGCTCACAAGGAGTGGGACTTGAGGCATGTTCATCCCACAGCTGCAGCCTGGCATGCGTGTTCCTTCCCTCTCCCTTTTTATTGAAAGTGTAGTTGCTTGGCAACATAATTTAGTCACCTGCAGGTCAGGGTTCAGATCTCGTTAATATCATTGTGAATTAGAAGGAGGAAATGACTTTGGGGGTTTTACAGCTTCTTTGTGACATTGCTATTAACTAAGAGGTTCGTGTCCTGTGGTGGAAAGCCTTTAGTGGCTGCTTGTTTTCTCCATGATTATTTCCAAACGTATTCTGCAGTATTGCTCAAGTGGAGAAGGGAAAGGGGAATATGACAGAAAATATGTCATTTGATATATACATTGTACATGTTAAAGATCAGAAGCAGTGCTTTGCACCCAATAACAAATTGCTCAATTTCAGGGCAACTTAAGCTCCAGACTTTGGAAAGAATTGTTCCCATGTCTGCACTGCCCCACAGCACATTTAGGTAGGCTTTCAGGAGAGCAGAAGCAAATTCCCCTGCCACTTTCTTCCCCACAGCAGAAATCCCTGAAGGCTGGTGCCTCAGGGGAGCAATCTAAAATTAGCAACTACAAAATTCATCTTGAATTTTCACTCAATGCACTCTCAGAAACCATCTGACTCTTCCTGCTGCAGCCTGGTATAATAAAAGCATCAGTTTTCCCCTGCACACTGCTGTGGTCAGCTGCAGAGGTTTGCTGAGTTTGCCAGGGAGGATCCAAGGCACCTGAGCTGCTGCAGTCCCAAATGCTGGGAGATTTGCAGAGCCACTGAGGCTTGGGGCAGTGTGTGCTCTGACCCTCCCTGCTGTCCCTGGGATGCTGCATACCCATCAGATGTGCTTAGCTCACCCTCCAGAGCTGGGGCTGCACTGCGAGGCAGGGCATCTGCAACAGCTCAGAAAACCAAATCAGCTCTTTGCATTTTCAGGGTGTGAAGAAAAGGCTTTGCAGTTTTGATAGAAATATTTGTGTAGAGCTGTCAGAAGGGTTTTTCCACTTGGTTCGTCTAACCAGCTGAAAGGAAAGCATACATACGGCCATGTGTACATGTACTTATATCTAGCTGTGTGTTATTATTATGGCTGAAGATCCAAATTTGAACAATTTGGTCCAAAATGAAATATTTCATTTTATTTCCAGGATAATAAACACATCCTATTACAATTGCAAAATAAGATGCTTAAAGCACAAGTAGAAGTCTCACTGAAAAATAAAAAGCCATAACTTTTCCATTAGAAAAGAATATAATTAAATATTTTGCACATATTAGAAAAAATTCCTCATTGTTTGAAGCCAAAACAGTTTTACTAAATTCAATCTGAACTCATGTGTGGCTGTAATCTTATTAAAACAGCATTTCTTGGCAGACTTATTATTCACCAGTTTTCGTAGTCAAGATTTGCATTTGATTTCCTGCTCAGACCTGTCAGCATTTCCCCCCTCAGCGTGGTGTGATGCCCTGCTGGAGTTTTCACACAGCCTGTGAAAAATGCATATTATATGGCTCTATGCAAGATATTTACTATATGTATTATGTTGTATTAATTGTTAATGTTGTATTAATAGTTTGATAGTATGGTAAATGTAGTTTTGTAGTTAAAATGTAGTTTTTATGTACCAACCACAGGAAAACGTAAATCTTTCAGAGAAAAAAAGGGTTTGCTGCTTCCTTATCAGAAGAGACCAACTCCTCCTGCCTCTCTTGGCCTTGAGGATGCCATAGAGAGTAAAGGAAAAAAGTGATACTAACCAGAGACAATTCTTTGAATGGAATTTATGCATCATGTATGAAATGTATGAATATTCAACAGGCTATTGCTTTTAAGAGATAATCCTTTGTTAACAGGGTCTTTCTCCGGAGCATTTTGCTCGGGGAAGCACCCAGACGTCTGTTTTTTATTGTCTCATATTGTCCTAACTCTAATTGTTCAATTTTTAAACTCTAATTCTATTTTTATAACCATCTTATTTACTATTAAACTTTTAAAATTTTAAAACAAGTGATTGGTGTTTTTCACAATTATGGTAGCAGAGGATGGTTAGAACACCTCAGTGCTGGTGTCTTAGTGGAATCAGGGTGAGGACGGCGCGCCCTGCCCAGTTGGCAGCTTCGCTCTGTATTCCCCTGCTGTGACCGACAGATTCAGGTTACGATCAATGGACAAAAGGAGGCAATATAACAAAGAAAAGGGAAAAGATTCCCTAAAACCGCGGTAATTAGCCCCTAAGACTAAAGTGTACACGAAGACAAAGACCCAAGGCCAAAGGACAGGTAAGTATTGGTTTGGAGGGGCGGTTAAGGGGGGGGATGAATGTGTGTGAATGAGAGGCAGCCGGTTACCCCAGACCTGCTAAGCGAGTGCGGAGTCTCCTATGCTGCATTTCTGTTCTTTCGCGAGAAAAGCGGCCAGTAAAGAGACGAAGCGAGTGATAAGAAGAGCGAGAGAACCCCCCAGGGAAACTGAGACTGAGTCTTAGAGAAGGGGTGGGACCCCTAGGAAGCAAAAAGTCTGCTGGATTGAGGGGTAATTGCCCAAGATCATCCAGGACTGAAACCTGCTGGGTTGAGGGATTAAATATCCCAAGAACACCCAGAGTTCTGCCGGATTGAGGTTATGCCCAAGAGCATCTTGGGTTGGACAACACAGCTGGATTGAGGGGATATCCAAGAGCACCGGGACTGGCCATTAACACCTAAAATTGTAATAGGTAATTTGAAAGTAAAAGGTACCTTATTGTTGTTTTGTTGTGTGAGAGTGAGTCACACACAAAATCTGCCTCAGTTCCCCCGGGCGGGTGGGGGCTGTGGCAAAACGTGTATGCGACCTGCGATTCAGCCCTTTTCCTCCGGGCATGTGGAGGGGGGGTTGTAGTAAGAGTGTAAGTGACACGCAAATTAGCCTCATAGGTGGATCGGCACCAGAGGCGACCAGATTCTGGGCCCTCCTCAGAGGCCCAGCTATACTGGAACCCAGAGATCAAACCCAAAGTGAGGGGCCACACAGAGCCGTGATTCTCTAGCGACAGGGATCGGCTTCATGTCCTAAGGGTGTGAGAGAGTGTGTAAAAGTGAAGGAGAAATGAAGTAAGAGTAGATGGATGAAAGCACATGTAATGTTGACTGTTATATCTCCTTAGAGGGAGGTGTATAGTATTGAATAGTTGTGTGGGATAGAAGGGATCTTTTTTTGTGTGTGTGCATAGATAGAAGTAAGTGGTCTTTAGGTTGTAAGAGAAAGTGAAAAACAGAGGTGGGGGACGAATAGATAAAATCTTGAAAAATGGGACAGAAAAACAGTAAGTTGGATACAAGGAAGAAAAAAGAGTGTAAAAAAATTGCCAACAGAAATACCTCAAGATAGCCCTCTCGGCATTATGTTAGCTAACTGGGATAAAAACCCTTGTACCAGAAGAAAGGAAAAGATAAAGATGATACAATTTTGCATGATAGAATGGGCAGAGAAGGAAATAAGATCTGACCACGTTTATTGGCCCAGATACGGCTCTTTTGAGAACTGGATTTGTCAGGCTCTAAATATATTTGTAAATTCAAAAAAAACATTTAATCCTGAAGAAAGAGAATATGCCACATGTTGGACAGGAGATTTTAGGAGAATAAAAATCTTTCACGTATCAGAAACCCCCGAGATGAAACAAGAAAAGAAAAAGGAGAAAAAAAAGGGAGGGGAACAAGAAGAAAAGAAGGAAAAAGAGTGGGATCCTTTGCAAGCTTTGCCCCCTCCATTCCCGCTCGTGCTCCCGCCGTTCGCGGCCGAGCCCCCTGTCCCGGGTCCCGCTTCAGCCCCGCCTGCCTCGGTTCCCGTCCCGAGTGCGGGCTCGCAGCCAGCGGCAGCTGCGCTGGTCCCCGCATACACCCCATCCCCGGCCCCGCTGGTGAATTCGTCTGCCCCGGCTGCCTGGTCTGTGGCCGCCCTAAGGGCTGTGCCGGGGGTCCCTCCTGACGCGTGGTCTAAGACCACCGCCCCGACAGTGCCGGGGGTCCCGTCGGTCCCAACCGTCCTATCTCCAATCGATTCCCCCACTGCCCGATCCCCGGCTGTACTGCCCGTGCCGGCTGCGCTAAGAGCTGCCGCTGCTGCTTTGTCTCTGCCGGGAGCCGCTGACTCAGCCACCATTAGCCCCATGCAGGCTGCCCACGCTCCCCTCTGGTATCCCCCAGAACTGCCCCCTCCTCCTGTCCCGGCAGCAAACCCCGCCTACGCTCCACCCTTGGAGGACCAAGCCTCGGCGCTTTCCCCTCTCCTCCCCCCCCTTCCTGCCCTGAGCTCCGTTCCCTTGGTAACCACAGCTACTGCCCAAAGAAACGACTTCTCCCTAGAAATGCCTTATCGAAACACTAGAAGTTCACTTAAAAGACAGCCCTCTCTGGATTCTTTCTCAAAACACGGGAAAAAGACTGCAGAAGATGAAAACCAAAAATGGGATAAAGAAATTAGTCTATTCCCACTGAGAGAAGTCCCAATGGGAGGGGGTGGAACAGAGTTTGTAAATGCCCCTTTGACTTCTTCTGAGGTCATAAATTTTAAAAAAGAAATCAAATGAATTTTAGAAGATCCCATAGGCACAGCTGAACAATTAGACCAATTTTTAGGTCCAAATATTTATACTTGGGAAGAGATGCAGTCTATAATGAAAATAATATTTTCTCAGGAAGAAAGGCAATTAATCAGAGCAGCTGGAATAAAAGTTTGAGAAAAAGAAAACCCACAGGGCCCCCCCGGAGAAGACAAAATGCCAACTGCACCTCCTGAGTGGGGTCAAAATAATGAGGAAGGGAGGAAACACATGAATGAATATCATAATTTAATAATCAAGGAAATAAAAGAGGCAGCACCCCGAGGGCAAAACGCTAAAAAAGCTTTTGAGGCACAGCAAGAAAAAGAAGAATCTCCAACTGAATGGTTGGACAGACTTAGGAGAAATATGAAACAATATTCCGGAATAGACCCTGAAACTGATGTGGGAAAAGCTTTGTTAAGGATTAACTTTGTTACTAATGCCTAGCCAGATATTAGAAAAAAAAATAGAAAAAAATGAGAATTGGCATAATAAATCATTAGATGACTTATTAAAGGAGGCTCAGAAAGTTTATGTCCGAAGAGATGAAGAGAAAGCTAAACTGAAAGCAAAACTTATGGCAGTCACCATGCGAGAAAACAATTTCCAAAAAAATCAAAACCACACAGGCACTACTTCTAGAGATAAAATTAGTAGAGACAGGGGAAAGGAAAATAATAGAATCCCAATACAAACCAAGTCTCAGCAGCATTCCAGAAATGTCTGCTTTTACTGTGGGGGCAAGGGACATTATGGGAGAAATTGTCCTAAGCAGGTAATAGATCTGAAAATCTTCAAAGAGATGAGCACAGAGGAGGAATAGGGAGGTCAAAGGCTCTATTTTTTAGGGGACAAATACCATCTAGAGCCTGTGATAACACTAAAAGTGGGTCCCCAAGGAGAAGAATTAGAATTTGTGGTAGATACAGGGGCAGAAAGAACCTGCCTGCTAAATGTACCAAAAGGTTATAGTGTGAGTAAAGATACTGCAAAAGTAACAGGGACAAAAGGAGAAACTTTTACAGTTCCAGTCATTAAAGATGTAGTAATTGAAGGGGAAACTAAAATTTAGGTGGGAGATGTCTTATTGGTCCCAAAGGCAGGTAGCAACTTACTAGGAAGAGACTTACAAGTGAAATTAAGAATAGGGGTTATACCAGAAGATGGGAAAATGACAGCTAAAGTTTTAAAATTAGGCCAAGAGGATGAAGAAAAAATTAACAAGGAAGTTTGGGCTGGGGAAGGAAATAGGGGAGGATTAAATATTGACCCTATAAGTGTTACAATAGAGAGAGAAGATTGTCCCATACATGTACGTCAATACCCCATATCTTTAGAAGGACGGGAAGGTTTGAAGCCAGTAATAGAAGGACTAATAAAGGATGGGACACTAGAACCTTGCATGTCTCCCCATAATACCCCTATTCTCCCAGTAAAGAAGCCTGATGGGAGTTATAGACTAGTACAAGATTTAAGGGAGGTTAACAAAAGAACTCGGTCTCGTTACCCAGTGGTACCCAATCCCTATACACTTTTAAGTAAAGTTCCACCCCAGCATCAGTGGTTTAGTGTAGTGGATCTTAAAGATGCTTTTTGGGCCTGTCCACTAGCCAAGGAGAGCCGAGATATCTTTGCCTTTGAATGGGAGGATCCAAAAACTGGAAGAAAGCAGCAATTAAGATGGACGAAATTACCGCAGGGGTTCACGGAGTCTCCAAACTTATTTGGGCAAGCTCTAGAAAAAATACTGCAAGCCTTCTCCACTCCTCCTAGAATACAAATTATCCAATATGTGGATGATCTTCTACTATCTGGGGAAGATGAAGTTGAAGTTAGAGAAGCTACAATAAAACTTTTAAATTTTCTTGGAGAAAAAGGATTAAGGGTATCAAAAGGGAAACTGCAATTTGTAGAACCAGAGGTAAAATATCTTGGACACTGGATAAGTAAGGGTAGTCAAAGGCTCAGTCCAGAGAGAATTGCAGGAATTTTATCCCTTCCACCTCCCTCTTCAAAGAGGGAAATCAGAAAACTACTCAGATTATTGGGATATTGTAGATTATGGATTGAGCGGTACACACAGACAGTAAAATTTTTGTATGAAAAATTGACAGAGGGAGATAATATAAAATGGACCAAGGAAGATGATGATAAATTAGAAAAATTGAAGTTAAAACTGGCCTCAATACCAGCTTTAAGCTTACCTTCACTAGAAAAACCCTTTCATCTGTATGTGAATGTAGAAAAGGGGGTAGCTCATGGAGTTCTGGTCCGGGAGTGGGGAGGAGTAAAGAGACCAGTAGCTTATTTATCAAAGATGTTGGACCCAGTGAGCCACGGCTGGCCAGTATGTATTCAAGCTATAGCCACTACTGCAATCCTGGTAGAAGAAAGTCGTAAACTTACTTTTGGAGGTAAACTAATTGTGTGCACACCTCATGCGATTCGAAATGTGTTAAATCAGAAAGCTGAAAAATGGTTGACAGACTCTAGAATGTTAAAATATGAAACAATCTTGATAGACAGTGATGATATGACATTAGAAGTAAACAGGAGTTTAAATCCAGCTCAATTCTTATATGGAGAACCAGCAGATAACCTAATACATAATTGTTTAGAAATTATCCAATACCAAACAAAAGTTCGGGGGAATCTTGAAGAACAAGCCCTTTCAGAAGGGGAAATAATCTACGTGGATGGTTCCTCCAGATGTCTACAAGGAAAAAGAATGTCAGGTTGTGCAGTAGTTGATGGAAAAAACATGCAAACTATTGAACAAGGAAAATTACCTTCAAACTGATCAGCTCAAACTTGTGAATTATATGCTCTAAAAAAGGCACTGGAATATTTAGCACACAAGAAAGGAACTATATATACTGATTCGATGTTTGCTTTTGGAGTAGTACATACTTTTAGAAAATTTTGGGAAGAAAGAGGATTACTTAACTCAAGAGGAAAAGGATTAATACATGAGGGACTCATTTTAGAGATTTTAGAGGCATTAAAACTACCTGAAGAAATAGCTATAGTATACATTAAGGGACACCAAAGAGGAGTGACCCCAGAAATAAGAGGAAATAATTTAGCAGATCAGGAAGCTAAAGATGCAGCAGAAAATGGAGCTGTAAGAGTTATGTTAATATTAACTCCAAATGAGGAAAAATTGGAAATCCCAAAGTTTAGTGAAGCAGAGAAAAAAGAATTAAACAAGATAGGAGGAGAACAGGCTGAATCAGGGAAATGGAAACTTCCTGATGGAAGACAATTACTTAATAAAATACTGGCTAGAAAAATATTAGAAGACATGCATCAGAAAACCCACTGGGGTACTCAGGCTTTGTGTGATCATTTTTTAAAGGACTATGGATGCACTGAGATTTTTAGAGTAGCAAAGCAAGTAACTGAAAAATGCACAACTTGCCAAAGGATAAACAAAAAGGTGATGAGAAAAACCACATTAGGAGGTCGTGAGTTAGCTCTTTGACCATTTCAAAGTATCCAAGTAGATTTTACTGAACTTCCTCAAGTACAAAGATGGAAGTATTTATTAGTAATAACAGACCATTTAGCCCATTGGGTAGAAGCAGTTCCCACTACCAAGGCCTCAGCCAACATGGTAAGTAAGACCCTTTTAGAACAGATTATTCCCAGATACAGAATGGTTAATAGAATAGACTCAGACAGAGGAACGCATTTTACGTCAAAAGTGTTACAACAGATAATTCAGTCTTTAGGGATAAAATGGGAGCTGCATACCCCATGGCATCCACAGAGTTCTGGTTGTGTAGAAAGGATGAACCAGACTTTAAAGAGAACTTTGACCAAGTTAATAGTTGAAACCCAAATGTCATGAGTACAATGCCTACCTTTGGCCTTATTGAGGATCTGAACGCAACCCAGGTCAGACCTGGGAGTGTCACCCTATGAAATGATGTTTGGGTTACCCTTTTTAACCACCCAACATGAAAATGCTACCTATGAGGTAGGAGAAATGAGCATTAAAAGATAAGTTAACACCATTGCAAAAACTCTTGAAAACTTACGGTTGAAAAGAATAATCCCTCAAACCACACCTTTAGACTTTAAAATCCATAATGTTCATCCAGGGGAATGGGTGCTAGTAAAAACCTGGAAAGAACAATCTTTAACTCCGCAATGGGAAGGTCCTTTTCAAGTATTGCTGACAACCGAGGCTGCGATCCAGACCAAAGAACGAGGGTGGATCCACGCCAGCAGAATCAAAGGACCTGTGGATGAACCTAAGGAGTGGACGATTGCATCTGAACCGGGTGATACAAAACTGATTCTTAAATGGGGACTGGGTGGTAATGAACTAGGAAGACCCAAATGGTCCAAGGAACATACACAGGATCACACCTAATTGGGAGATAAGGCCAAGCTTATATCAGTGGTTTCAAGTACCACCTGGACAAGCTTTAGGATGCCTCAGATACCCTCCTTGGGGAGGAATACTTCCACTCCAAACAGGAGGATCAGGACTGTTTCAGACAGACAACTCTTGTATTCACGCCTTAGACTGTGATTTATGCAAAGAAGAAGAGGAGTTGCAACTTCCATCAGTGCCAGACCAAATACCCTGTTTGATCCACCCAAATACCAGACATGCTGGCTGGGTTAAATATAAATGTTTAGATTGTGGGAAGAATTGGTATTGTAGTTCATACAATCGACGCTCTCGTTGCAGGAAGTGTCAAGGGCCAAATCGATCTCCTATCCAAGTAGAATTCGAAGAAACTGAAATAATAACTTTGTTTTGTGAATGGGAATTATTAGTGCCTGTTGAATGGGAGATACCTGAAGAACAGTGGGAAACGACAGTCAAGGAGTGTCAGAAACGATTTGTCTGGAAATTAGCTAAGAGGAAGTGACAAGGAATTAGAGGGCAAGACCAGATTGGCCTCTGTATTCGCCACCAAGAAGATCAAATACACCTGCTGTGGGTTGCAACCCCATAGGCATGGGAGGTGGGAGTATAAGCCATACTGGACCTCTGTTACTCCTTTTTCTGTCACTCAATTTTTGTCTTCTCCCTTTTGGGATATCAACAAGGCCATGCTACAGATGTTACCAAAAGCTGTACATGGAAAGACACTGAGGTTCTTTTTTCATTTCTCACACTCATGTCAACAGTCACTGTTATAACCCATCCAAATTAGGCAATTGCATACATAAAGGGAAAAAGTACTGGATTGCAGAGAATTTAGGAACAAGTGGTAGCAGGATAGGAAGTCAATGCCCAAAAGAGGAGAGATGGATTTGTTTTACCTACATTATTGGGCAAAAAGCACAGGATTTAGTAAAAGAGCAATTGATAAGCAAAAAGGCTAAGTCAGTACAACCACCTAAGCCTGTGCCAATTTCAATCAACGATTTGTATACCGAACTTGAACAGCAATTAGAAAAAGAAATAGATATCTCAAGGATGGGTAAAAATCAGTTTGTCAAATTGGGGGAAAGAATAAGTAAGGAACTTAACATAACCAATTGTTGGGTCTGTGGAGGGGCTTTGATGTCAGAAGAATGGCCATAGAAAGGCAGCAGCTTAGGCCCAATTGAGCTTCTAAAATGGAACCAAGCAAGTACAAGTGGAGAAAACAGACCAGAAGGGTGGATTTTAAGCTCAACAGTGATAGGGGAAGAATGTCTCTGGCGCACTGGGAAAAAGTTCCTTTATGAAGTAGGAAAAACACCCTGTAAAAGATATAAGGTTAGTAATGGAACTTCTGTATGGTGGATCCCAGAAGAATCAACCGTGTATTGGACCCAAGAAAAAGCAAAAAAAGTGAATTGTAAGTATGATAACAAAATAAAACTTTTTCAATGTAATGATACAGGTAAAAATCCTTACTATGGCATCCTGGAAATTTCCAAATTTTGGGAAAATATAGATTAACAAAAATTTAACTATTGGAAAGCTCCAGACAGCTTATTTTGGATATGTGGAAAAAGAGCATACCCAAAACTCCCCTCTCAGTAGAAAGGGCATTTGTTTTAATGCTGAAATCCCCTCTGTGTTGTGTTTTGCACTCTGAGATCAGTAAACGAACCATCACGACCCCCGCTTGTACGAGCGGATCGTGACACCATGTGAGCAGGTGTTTGCAAACAAGAGTTAAACGGCGACCAGTAACAGCTGAACTGAAAAACTTGCTTAGAAAACTGTGTATTTTTTTTCCTGTGACTCCCCAAATAATTTCTTAGTTGGTTCTTTTACTGCTTCAGATGAGATGCAGAACATAGTCTTGACTCCAGCTCCTGCAAAAGCTTCAGTGGAGAAAACAATATTATAAAGCAGTTGTCCTAACATGTAAAACCTGAGTAATACCATAAACCATTGTTTACAGGGATTGGTGTGACAAGCATCAGTGATTCAAGTAAAGCTTTTTAAAAACTGATGCTGGCAAAGGCCCAGTGCTGTAGTGCCAACTCACAGTGAGCTCTGCAGAGGGGACAGCAAAGCACTGGCAAAAAAGGGAACTTCACCAACTTTTCCATGTTTTTACTCAGAGCTGTGTGGGCAGGAGCAGCTACATACAGCAAAAATGTGTTGTGTGTCTGCCTTCACGTGAATGAGCTTGTCCTGGTTTAGGGCAAATTTGGGAGAAAACCCCTGAATAGGATCTCTCCGGAAAGCAAACCCAAGTGGCCTCTCCCCCCCAACCGGTCCGAGAAAGAACTTCCTCAGAGAAAAGTGGAAAAAACTATTTTACTTAACAAACAAAGTGCAGACAAGTATAAAGAATGAATAAAATGAAACAATAAAACCTCTTGTTCTGGAGTGAGATGGCAAATTGAGAAAGTTCTTGCCATGGGTGGAGCTTGATCTCTCTCTCAGTCTTTTATCAGTCCCAGTCCCTCCGGCACTACTGGAAAATGCCAAGGTCCAGGCCCCGGTGGGCCAAAGGGGCAAGCCCCCAGTGCTCCCCTGGGTTTTCTGTCCAGAGCAGGTTTAAACAGTTCCAAGAAAAGAAAAAAAAAAAAAGTCCAGGGAGCTTCTCTGCCCTAGCTAGCTGAAACTAACTAAAAGCAAAAAAAAATTCTTTCCTGCAGTCTCTCCAAGCCTCCGCTGAACACCCTGTCTGGAGAAGAATGTGTAGGAGTCAGGCAGTTTTCTCAAAACAAGCCCTGTGCTTCTTCTTGCTCTTAGAACCAGTCTTAAAGGCACAGAACTCAATATACAGCACAAACAGAGCAGACGATTGGGGATATAAGCATCATAAAGTGTTACAGTGTGTTAATTTGGTTTATATTGTGTTTCATTTTTATATTGGGTTTGGTAATGTTTTCTATTGTATCCCCTGTTCCCCTTGGAAACTGTATCATGTGGTTTGTCCCTGCTCGGCAGTGCCCATCCTCCCACACTGAAAGGTAACCCAACTCTGTTCCACTCCCACCTTGTGCCTGATTGGGTAGTGGCTTGTCCCTGCCTCTAGCCCCTTCCCCCCTGGGTAAAAGCCCTGAGAGAAGGTGGGGCGGGCTCTTTCGCCTTGGAACAGGGACGAGGAAGGAGCTAGCTACTGGGCTCCGGACTCTGTAGGGGCAGGACCCCTAACAATAAAGCCTTGATTTCCCCCCCGGAGCAAAGAGCAGACTGCCTTTTGCCACTGATGGTCATCTGGGTCTCTCTAAAGAACCACCACAATAAAGTCACCCTTAGGTCAGAGCTCTAGAAAGATTTCAGATTTTTTGTCCAGCTCAGGCCCTTACAGAGGTATTTGTGTGTGAGACCTGAATCCCTTGTGCAACAGGGCATCTGTCATCAGGGGTGTTAATTGGGACTAATGTTGCAGAGGTAGCAGAATGGCAGAGAAAACTGAGAAGCGAGGGAATATTTCCTCCTTCCTTCCTTCCTTCCTTCCTTCCTTCTGGGTAACACTGGCGCTGCAGTTTCTGGCTGATCCCTGGATTTCTCAGTCTCTGCATTGTGCCAATCTCCAGCAGCACCTTCAATGTATGACAAATGCCAGTAAACATGAGGTCACCTTAACCTGTGATAGAGGTCATAAATTTAGAAGACCTGAAGGTGGAAGATTTATGTTGTTATTGATTGTTCCCCATCCCCTCTCTGCCTCTTCCCCTAACATCTGACAGGGAGGTTATAGCTGGTAATAATATGGGAGGTGAAACTTTGAGAACTTTTGGAAACTTAATCCATGGATCTCAAAATGCTTTCTAGATGCTGACTAGCACAACTGGTTTTCCAGTAAAGTGCAAGACTGGGGAAAAGGGAATGGCTTTAAACTGGCAGAGAGCAAAATTAGACTGGACATTAGGAAGGAATTCTTCTCTGTGAGGGAGGTGAGGCCCTAACACAGGGTCCCCAGAGCTGTGGCAGCCCCTGGACCCCTGTCAGTGTCCAAGGCCAGGTTGGACATTGGGGCTTGGAGCAGCCTGGAATAGTGGAAGGTGTCCCTGCCCATCGTGGCACTGGATGATCTTTAAGGTCTCTTCCAACCCAGGCCATTCTGTGAGTACATTAAAAAAAAAGGACACTGAACCATTAGATATTTGGGGTTTAACCATGAAGTCTGGCATTTCCCAGCCACTAGAGATTTATGGGTTCAAATGAAAGGAATGTAGTATAGATTTTTAGAAGTCTTTCTGTATTGCTTTATCCATCATGTATTGTCTTAAAGACATCCAAACCTACTGGCAGCCAGCTCTGCAAGACTGCCATGCCTAATGCTGGGGGCAAGGAACACGATTTGGATGAGGGCAAAAGTCCCTGGGTTTTGTTTTCTACATGCATCTAGTGCTTCAGGGCACCCAGAGTTAATGAAACCACATATATAAGAAATGGTTTAAAACAAACTTCTCTGTAAAACAGTTTCTTTTATTTTTCTTTGAAAAGTTTGGATGTATACCTGTTTTGTTTTGTGTTGTGTTTTCCTTAGATAGTGAATCAACAGGGCTTGAAAAGAACTGGATCTGTAGAGCTGTCAGCAGAATCTATAAAAGAGACTCTGGGAATCCCATCCATCTCTCCACTTACAGGTAAAAAGATGAGGAAAATAACACATCAAAACTATATTCCTTAAATATTTCATAGATAACATCCAATGTTCCAGCTCTCTCAAGAATGCCAGAGAGTGGTACTTCCTTTAGTGTTTTATATATGATACTTTAAAAACATCTGTCCTAGGTTACAATGTAAGATGTGCCCAAACTATGTATTCTATCACCATCTACATGAGATGTTGAAACTAAGTTGTGCACTGTTTCCCTTGCCCCCTCCTTCCAGACTACCTTCTGTTAATGGCCCATCAATGCCTTCCTGCATGACTCATAGATAACTCCCTCCAGGAGCTATCTCTGTTTAATGGGCAATCAAGGACCCATTGCAAGACCCATAGAATGATATCAGTCCATTGTGAGATGCTCCGCCCAGGGGGAGGAGCCAAGCATTCCCACCTGGATATAATCTGGGATTTGGGACAGCACAGGCAGCCTTACCCACTGGATTCCCAGAGGACAAGAGCTACCAGACCTTTCTGCAGGAACACTGCTTCAACAAGACCGCTTCATCTGGACTGCTACCACCATGGTTTCAGGTTGTATTCTGACTCTGTCAGTGATCTTTTGTACTATTGCATGTGTTTTATTTTATTTTATTTTATTTTACTTTTTTTTTTCACTCCTATTAAATTGTTTTTCCTGACTTGGAGTCTCTCGCTGGTTTTGCCTTCAAGCCAGCACATATATTTTGGTGCCCAACATGGGGTAGGAGGTACTGAGAAAAGTCAGAATTACAATTTCGTAGTGAGAAAAAAAACCCAGCTGTCCGCTATGATGCTCAACATGCTTTCATATGTCTTATACCTAGCTCTCTACATTTTCTCGCACGTGGGGCAGTATTTGCCAGTCTTAATGCTCATGTGTAGACCAGGGTATGGTACCAAAATTGCTTTATTGGTCTATTATGTTTATTGTATGATAACCTCTGAGGCAATGAGCATCATTCGGAACATATACTCTATTTTGTTTGCTTGTCCTGGTCCAGAATGCTACATCTGGGCTCTCAACAATTGCACCCAGCCCCTGTGGGGAGGGGTAAAGGACGATTTTTTCCAGTCTTTTAGGTCTGGCACAGCAGTTTTCAAAAATATTGAGTTCTCTCTAGGTGCCAAGGACAGCATAATATTGTTGTTAGTTCTGCTTTGTCTTCTCTGCACGGCCTGCACCATGCTTAGAAATCAAACACTACATGGTGTGGTGCAGCGTCTCCTTGAGGAAGAGGGAAAAAGAAACAAATGCAAAACAACGGCATCTGTGTCTACACAAACTGTCATAGAGGAAACAGTATCCGCATCTACTCAGACCGTCACAGAGGAAAAAGGAACCAAAAACAAAGCAACAGTTTCTGCATCTACTCAGACCATCACAGAGGAGAAAGAAACCAAAAACAAAGCAAGTGTCAGTGTCTACACAGGCTGTCACAGAGGAGAAAGAAACCAAAAACAAAGCAACAATGTCAGTACCTACACAAGCTGTCACAGGGGAGAAAGAAACCAAAGGTGCCATCAGCATCTCCACACAAACTGTCACTGAAGCAGAACAACCTAAACCAGTAGCAGTTGCCCCTGTTCAGAAGAAGAAATCAAAGAGCAAATCAGTCCGCATAGTGACTGATGAGGATGTGGCAGAACCTTTGCACCCAGCAGAAGAGACAGAGCCAGAGATCATCACCCGCTCTCTATCCCTGGGTGAACTGCGTGACCTGCGGAGGGAATTCACCCGCCAGACAAACGAGTCCATCCTGACCTGGCTGCTCCGCATCTGGGTTGCTGAAGCCAATTACACCATTTTGGATGGAAGTGAGGCCAAGCAACTGGGATCGCTGTCCCAGGATGTGGTCATTGACCAGGGGATCGGGAGAACCCAACAAACTCTCAGCCTCTGGCAGTGACTTCTAACAAGTGTGAGGGACAGATACCTTTGTAAAGAAGACCTCCAGGTGCACCAAGGAAAATGGAGCACAATGGAACAAGGTATCTGATGCCTGAGGGAATTGGCTGTGCTGGAGATCATTTTCTCAGAAGACGAGAGATTTCCTAAAAGCCCAGATGATGTCCAGTGCACATCGCAGATGTGGTTGAGATTCACACGGCTTGGACCAGAGATGTACTCCCGTTACCCGGCAATGCTGCAATGGAGGGAAGGCAAGGACAAGGTGGGCGTCTTGGTCAATAAACTAAGAATTTACGAGGACACTGTCACCGCCTCATTTTGTACCCATGTCTCATCCGTGGAAACAAGGCTGGCTGAGCAAGTCCAGAGTTTGATTGAAGAGGACCAGCAGAAACTGAAAAAGGAACTTAAGGAAGAAATTTACCACATCTCGCCAGAACCAACAAGAGTCTCTGCCATTAGGAGCAGGTACCCACCAGCCAGGGAGAGAGGATACACTCCATGGGGTAACCTCTGGTCTTTTCTTCGGGAGCATGGAGAAGACATGAGGAAGTGGGATGGAAAACCCACCTCCTCCTTAGCAGCCCGGGTACGTGAACTGAAGAGAGAGACACCTACCACAAGGAGCTCATCTAGAGTCAACACTGCTCCAGTCTCTCAGGCACAGAACTCCAGACAGTATAAGAAGGATGATATGACTGATCCTCTTGAAGGGACCTCAGGAACATATTTACAGGAAGAGAGCAACGTGTACCATGACCAGGAATAGGGGGGCCCTGCCTCTAGCCAGGTAGAAGAAAGGGACAATAGGATCTATTGGACTGTGTGGATCCGATGGCCTGGCACATCTGACCCACAAAAATATACGGCTTTGGTTGACACTGGTGCCCAATGTACCCTGATGCTTTCAAGGTATGTAAGAACAGAATCCATTTCTATTTCTGGAGTGACAGGAAGGTCCCAGCAGCTGACTGTACTGGAGGCCGAAGTGAATTTAACTGGGAATGGGTGGCAAAAACACCCCATCGTGACTGGCCCAGAGGTCCCATGTATCCTCGGCATAGACTATCTCAGAAATGGATATTTCAAAGACCCAAAAGGATATCGCTGGGCTTTTGGGATAGCTGCTGTAGAGACAGAAGACATCAGACAACTGAATACCTTGCCTGCTCTCTCAGATGACTCCTCTGCTGTGGGACTACTGAGAGTTGAAGAACAACAGGTACCAATCGCCACAACAACAGTACACCGACGGCAATACCGCACCGACAGAGACTGTGACTCCTATCCATGAGATGATTTGTAAACTGGAGAGCCAAGGGGTGGTCAGCAAGGCTCGTTCACCTTTCAACAGCCCTATATGGCCAGTGTGTAAGTCCAGTGGAGAATGGAGACTGACAGTGGATTACCGTGCTCTGAATGAAGTCACCCCACCACTAAGCGCTGCTGTGCCAGACATGTTGGAGCTTCAGTACGAGCTGGAGTCCAAGGAAGCAAAGTGGTATGCGACCATTGATATTGTCAATGCCTTCTTCTCCATTCCTTTGGCAGCAGAGTGCAGGGCCCAGTCTGCCTTCACCTGGAAGGGCGTACAGTACACCTGGAACCAACTGCACCAGGGGTGGAAACACAGCCCCACCATCTGCCATGGACTGATCCAGACTGCACTGGAAAAGGGTGAGGCTCCTGAACATCTACAGTACATCGATGATATCATTGTATGGGGGAACACAGCAAGGGAAGTCTTTGAGAAAGGAGAGAAGATTATCCAGATTCTGCTGAAAGCTGGTTTTGCCATTAAACGAAGTAAAGTTAAGGGACCGGCTCAAGAAATCCAGTTTCTGGGAGTCAAGTGGCAAGATGGACGTCACCAGATCCCCACAGAAGTAATCAACAAGATC
Organism: Hirundo rustica; assembly: GCF_015227805.2. NCBI lineage: Eukaryota > Metazoa > Chordata > Aves > Passeriformes > Hirundinidae > Hirundo > Hirundo rustica. Next base: position 2,571 of record NW_026690440.1, on the reverse strand, counting down.
ACCTCAATGTCTCTACCTACCAACAAGAAAGAGACACAAGCTTTCCTAGGTGCCATAGGCTTTTGGAGGATGCACATTCCTGAGTACAGCCAGATTGTGAGCCCTCTCTACCTGGTCACTCGCAAGAAGAATGATTTCCACTGGGGCCCTGAACAGCAACAAGCCTTTGCCCAGATCAAGCAGGAGATCGCTCATGCGGTAGCCCTTGGCCCAGTGAGGACAGGACCAGATGTGAAGAACATGCTCTACTCAGCAGCCGGGAACAATGGCCTGTCCTGGAGCCTTTGGCAGAAGGTGCCTGGGGAGACTCGGGGCTGACCACTGAGATTCTAGAGCCGAAGCTACAGAGGATCCGATGCCAACTACACTCCCACAGAGAAGTAAATCTTGGCCACCTATGAAGGGCTTCAAGCTGCCTCAGAAGTAATTGGCACTGAAACACAGCTGCTTTTGGCACCCCAACTACTGGTGCTGGGGTGGATGTTCAAGGGAAAGGTTCCTTCCACGCATCACGCCACTGACACCACATGGAGCAAATAGATTGCCCTCATCACACAGCGCACCTGTGTTGGAAACCTGAATCGCCCTGGGATTCTGGAAATTATAACTAACTGGCCTGAAGGTGAGATTTTTGGATTATCTTCTGAAGAAGAAGTGGCACGTGCTGAGGAAGCCCCACCATATAACGAGCTACGGGAGACTGAAACACAATATGCCCTCTTCACTTATGGTTCCTGCCGAATTGTAGGCGCTAACCGGAAATGGAAAGCTGCAGAATGGAGCCCCACATGATGAGTTGCACAAGCTACTGAGGGTCAAGGTGGATCAAGTCAGGTTGCAGAACTTAAGGCCATCCAGCTGGCTTTGGATATTGCCAAATGAGAGAAGTGGCCAAGACTCTATCTCTACACTGACTCATGGATGGTAGCTAATGCTCTGGGGGGATAGCTGAATGGCTGGAAAAAGGTCAACTGGCAGCACAGAGGGAAACCCATCTGGGCTGCTGAGATTTGGCAGGACATCGCCACCCGAGTAGAGAAGCTGACCGTGAAGGTTCGACACGTGGATGCACACATACCCAAGAGTCGGGCTAATGAAAAGCATCATAACAACAAGCAGGTGGACAAAGCTGCCAAGGTGAAACTATCACAGGTGGATCTAGACTGGCAGCACAAGGGAGAAGTATTCCTAGCCCATAGGGCCCATGATGCCTCTGGTCATCAGGGGAGAGATGCAACATACCAATGAGCTCGTGACCGAGGGGTGGACCTTACTATGGACAACATCTCACAGGTCATCCACAACTGTGAGACCTGCGCTGCAATCAAACAGGTCAAGTGGGTAAAGGCTCTGTGGTACGGTGGACAATGGTTGAAATACAGGTATGGGGAAGCCTGGCAGATTGACTACATCACCCTTCCCCAAACCCGCCAAGGCAAGCGCTATGTGCTGACCATGGTGGAAGCCACCACTGGATGGTTGGAGACCTACCCTGTGCCTCATGCTACTGCTCAGAATACCATCTTGGGCCTAGAAAAGCAAATCCTGTGGAGACATGGCACCCCGGAGAAAATCGAGTCAGACAACGGGACCCATTTCAAGAACAGCCTTATAAAAACCTGGGCTAGAGAACATGGCATTGAATGGATAGATCACATTCCTTATCATGCACCGGCTGCCGGGAAAGTTGAACGGTGCAATGGGTTACTTAAGACTACCCTGAAGGCGCTTGGTGGGGGGACTTTCAAAAATTGGGAAGTGAACTTAGCAAAGGCCACCTGGATGGTCAACACTCAAGGGTCAATCAATCGAGCTGGTCCTGCCCAGTCTGAACCCTTGCTCACAGTGGATGAAGATAAAGTCCCTGTGGTACACATGAAAGGCATTTTAGGAAAAACTGTTTGGATTAATCCCACCTCAGGCAAAGGCAGATCCATCCGTGGGATTGTTTTTGCTCAAGGACCTGGTTCCACTTGGTGGGTAATGCAGAAAGATGGGGAAACCCGTTGTGTACCACAGGGAGACCTAATTTTAAGTGAGAACTGGGTGTAAGGTTTCATTCTGTATGTGTATATGTATAAGCATGTGTATATTTATCTATCTAGCTGTAAGAATGTATTAATTTGGGTATGATGTAGATGGTCATGGAATAAGGGGTGGATTATTTCCTAGTGTGTCTGGTTCCGTCCCGCACCGGGCAGGAGATGACCTCTGGCTAGCTCAAGTCAACACAGCCACAGAATGGTCCCGGTTCGTTTCGGCTTCTCGGCTTAGCAGCTGGACCCCAAAAGTGTTGTGACAGCAACAGCAGCAGAAGAGAAAAGGCTGGCTCTCAGCTTAGCAGGTTAAAAGATGTTTATTAGCTCCAGAGTTGAGGAGCAGGGAGGCTCCGAGCTCCGAGCTGAGAGCTCCGAGGCTGAGACGCTGAGAGGCGAGAGGCTGAGAGAGCGATGCTGAGAGCTGAAAGAGCTTTTTCCTCCCTCCTACCCCCTTATAAGCGGGGGGCAGGTTCCAGGGAGGACACAACAAATCAGGGAATTCAGGGGGTAACAAGGTGTGCCCACCCCCAAG